>NW_015172019.1:868664-874148 GCF_001447785.1 Gekko japonicus | reverse complement strand
GCTTGTGCTTGACCGCATGGCCCAACGGTCGCGCACGTGGTAATGGCGGAGTACATTACAAAATATTTGAAGGGCTGTCCTGTAGAAGATGGAGCAGATCTATTCTCTCCTGCTGCAGATTGCAAGACTAGATCTAATGGGTGGAAATTACAAGGGAGTCGTTACTGGGTTAATATCAGGAGAAACGTCCTAACTGTAAGAGTGGTTGAGCAGTGGAACAGACTGCTTCGGGAGGTGGTGGATGCTCCTTCACTGGATGTTTTCAAGCGGAGGCTGGACAACCATCGTTTGGGTATGTTGTAGGGCTATCTTTCGGCTACACCCCTGCAGAGTGCAGGGGGTTGGACTAGATTACCTGCAAGGTCCCTTCCAACTCTAACATTCTATGATTCTATGACTGGGTAGGGAATCTTCTCTATCTAGGAGATCTGTTCCCTTTCCTTTGGCCTGAATGGGAGTGTTCTCTACTACCAACTTCTTTGCAAAACTCTTCCCAGTTCTCCTGTCTGTGGTCAAACTGCTCTCAGCTACTGCTGGATTCAGACTGCATTCAGTCAAGGTTGAAATCTGACTCTAAACCCTTTTCCTGTCAGGGCTAGATGGTCTCAGTGTTGCCCTGCAAGGCGCTTATTAGCACTATTAAGACTCGGACTGTGCCAGTAGTGTGCAAAAAGGGACTGAACTATGTAGTGATCCAAAGATGATGCCAGTTACACACACACAGAAGAAGGAAGCCTTCCTGTGAGATGATGTACAATGGTTTCAGAGGTTACCTACCCACTTACCTGCTGTAAGATGGACCAACTCCCTAGCCAGATGAAGCACTGAAAGCCAGGCAGATGCCATGCCAAGGCAGAAGACCCAAGAACAAAGGATTCAAACTCCACGTGGAGTTTCATCCGGCACATGTAGGCAACATTCCCCTTCCCCCACCCAGCCTCACCTAGCTCAAACAGCCGACATCAGACAATCAAGGAATAAGTGACAATGACTCTGGCCGCATGAGTCATCACAATCCCTTCAGGTGCCACTACCCTGCCCAGAGTTACTAGAGTTCAACATTGACCATCCCCTTAGACCCTTCCCCCCTTGACCCCAGATCCAATCAGTGTATTTTTGGGAAGGACTGATAGGAGGTGTGCCAGGGGATGTGTCCAGCCTAGCCCCCCCCCCATGCCACCTTATAAAAAGGACAACCCACCATGCTCTCTCTCTCTCTCTTTTCTCCCTTCGTCCTATATCCACCCAAACTCCACGACTCTCGGTTTGCGCAGCCAGAGTCTCCATTTGCCTCTGCCGGTTCAGGGCACAACCCCATGACCCTATAGTCTCCTTTATTTTCCCCAAGGATCGTTTCATCCTGCCGCGGACAGGTAAACAGGTAAACTATTGCCCCTCAACAATCATCCTGCTAATGTGAATGTGCTATCCTCCTCTCTAATTTTCCTAGATCTGTGTAATTGCGAGTGTGTTTGAATTATTGTATGCTTGTGAGATATCTTCAGTAAATGGAACCATTTTATACTGAAGCTTGCCTTTATTTCTGGTGATCCAGGAAGAAATAGGACCCCTGTATACACTGGTGCTCGCTCCCTTATTTGCCTACTGCCTTGTTTACTATCATAATTCCCCCAAATTTGGCTAACATCAGTACACATCTCTTCACAGTAAAGGCAGGAATCTCACTGACTTTTCCTCAGCATTCAGCTCTCTCTCAAGACTTTTTTTATTTTTAAGCCAGCCAATCAGATTGCCTGGACCAGCCTATCACTCAAGGCTTAACTCTTCATAGGCCTTTAGTTGTTGGTACAGCACTTCTAAGCCTCTTTAAAAGTGCAGTCCATCACAACTTCTTACACAGAAACTGGCACTGGATTCCTGTCAATCACATACCAATACTTGCACAGTCCTTCTAGATACACAGCAAGAAAAAATGTACTTTTCTTGTTCAGGCTACTTGCAACCATTCAATTAGCCCTAGAAAGCTGCAGCAATCCCCCTTCCCCATCATAATTTCATAATTACATAGTAGCATATAGAATAATCCTGTACATTCCTTTGTGTTTTAACCATGACTTCATATCCAAGTTTGAGAATGATGAAATGTTGCGTGAGAACCCTCAAATCAGCAGTTCCCCCAACAAATGTTAGAAATCTCAATCTCCTTTCTCAGGTTATAAACCGGGATCAACAGTGCCACTCATTGTGAACTCCTAATTGTTTCCTTCTTGTTGACATATTTCTACTTCCCAGGAACACATTCTAGGAAGCCTATGAAACATTAAAACAAAGAAATTCCCTCTCTTCTTTGTATTAAATAGACATGGTACCATCTACAGCTGTTAGAGAAACTCTGTTTCCAAAAAAACTATGTCAAAACATTGCAAGTCATCAATTCCCACTAGGAAGTTCTCAGACAAATAGAAGTTCTTATTTGTACACTAGAAAGTTCTCTCTCCTCTATTTTCTCATCTGGCAATGTGTCCTCCATGGCCTCTAATACAGGCTTTGACCCCAGTATATCTGGAAGCTGAGCTCCCTTCTTCTCCCCAAACTCTGCTCTGCCTTCCCCAGGCTCTGCCCCCCAAACCTCCAGGAATTTCCCAGCCTGGAGCTGGCAAGCCTAATTTGAATGAGAGCTAGTTTATGGGTCTGACATCAAGACATATCTTAGACATCAGGGGAGCTGTACCCCAAACTCTGCTCTGCCTTCCCCAGGCTCTGCCCCCCAAACCTCCAGGAATTTCCCAGCCTGGAGCTGGCAAGCCTAATTTGAATGAGAGCTAGTTTATGGGTCTGACATCAAGACATATCTTAGACATCAGGGGAGCTGTAGGTATGTCACCCATGAGAATGCCAGTTTGGTGTAGTGGTTAAGTGCGCGGACTCTAATCTGGGAGAACCAGGTTTGATTCCCCACTCCTCCACTTGCACCTGCTGATGTGACCTTGGGTCAGTCACAAGCTCTGGCACAGCTGTTCCCGAAAGTTTGTGTCAGAGTTCTCTCAGCCCCACCCACCTCACAGGGTGTCTGTTGTGAGGAGGGGAAGGGAAAGGCATTTGTAAGCCGCTCTGAGACTCCAAGTGAAGGGCGGGGTATAAATCCAATCTCCTCCTCCTCCTCCTCCTCCTCATAAGTGTTTATTATGGTCACGCAGAACTAAAGTACATGTAAAACAGTCTGTGTTAAGAATGCCTCATAATAAGATGGCTACTAATTTATAGCATATTCAAACTACCCTCCCACCTGCAAAGCCAATGAAGTTTTTCTCGTGCAGCAAGCAAGCATTTTTGTGCCCAAAGCAGTTACAGTTCCCAGGCCTGGGGAATTACAGCAAAGCAAAGCATCTTCAAGCCAATGTGCAGATAGCGGGAGCGTTAGGCAGAGAAGCGCTGGGAATGGGAGGGAGATAAAATTCCCCCTCACATTCCAACACCATGGCAGGGCTATGTGACACCGAGCAGCCATTTGCCTGACCAGTGGAGGAGCAGCCGCGGCCGTTTGCCTGACGACCATTCTTCAGCCCTTGGGAGAGCCTTGCAGATGGCTGTGGTTCTTTGTTTAAAATCCCCCCTGCCCAATGCTGCCCTCTACAGAATCCACCCCCCAAACCTCCAGGTATTTCCCTCCTTAGAGCTGGCAACCCTACATTCCCCTCAGTGCCTGTTGGTAGGCAACTAAGCTTGGTCCTGTCACCTACTTTGGCCTTTGGGAGAAAACACATTGGGGCCAGTCCTGATAGGGTTGCCAACTCCAGATGGGAAATTCCTGGAGATTTGAGGGATGGAGCCTGAAGAGGGTGAGGTTTGAGGAGGGGTGGGACCTCAGACAGGTACACTGCCATAGACTCCACCCTCCAAACCAGTCAGTCCCACATAGGGAACCATTGTTGCCAATCTCCAGGTGAGGGCTGGAGAGCACTCAGAATTACAACTGCTCTGCAGAAGGGAGGGCAGAAGTCAGCTGAAGTCAAAGGGGCAGATAATGGTAGGTTGATGGTTAGCTGGGAAGGAGATGGGGTTGCCAACTCCACCCTCCAAACCAGCCATTTTGTCCTGGGTAACAATTGCTGCCAATCTCCAGGTGAGGGCTACAGATCACTCACAATTACAACTGCTCTTCAGGTAGCAGAGATCAGTTCCTCTGGAGAAAACAGTGGACTCTGTCATTATACCCTGCTGAGGTCACCACAGCAAATTGACACTGTTTGCCCAAAGCCAGAGCACTCCCCCAGAGCCTCTTTCTAGATCTCGTTGTATTGCTTTCACAACGGGCTTTACTGCTAGTATAAACATATTTTCGCATGGCAACATTCTATGTTTGCCAAAATCAGTTGGCTGCCTGAACTGCCCATCAGAAGGTGTGCCTGAGTCCCACCCACAGAGCCAGCAGCCGAGTGTCAGGAACTTTAGGCAGGTAATCCACATACCCAGGCTTCTTCAGAAGATAAGTGTTTATTATGGTCACGCAGAACTAAAGTATATGTAAAACAGTCTGTGTTAAGAATGCCTCATAATAAGATGGCTACTAACTTATAGCATATTCAAACTACCCTCCCACCTGCAAAGCCAATGAAGTTTTCTCGCGCGCGTGGGCCTTGCCAGCAAGCAAGCATTTTTGTGCCCAAAGCAGTTACAGTTCCCAGGCCTGGGGAATTACAACAAAGCAAAGCATCTTCAAGCCAATGTGCAGATAGCGACAGCGCTGGGAATGGGAGGGAGATAAAATTCCCCCTCACATTCCAACACCATGACAGGGCTACCTGACACCGAGCAGCCATTTGCCTGGCCAGTGGAGGAGCAGCCGCGGCCGTTTGCCTGCCGACCATTCTTCAGCCCTCGGGAGAGCCTTGCAGATGGCTGTGGTTCTTTGTTTAAAATGTTCCCCCATCAGGTTTAACTGAGCTGTAGTTCCAGAGAGGGGCCTGCAGGGATATCACTCACTGGGTTAAACGGGGCTTCCTCATCTGCTGGCCTACAGTTCCCAGCTTCCCCAAGCCCAAAAAGTGTGGGAAAACAGGGACTGCCCCAAGGCAGTCTTTGTCCCTAGGAGCAGCAGAAATTCAGCCACTCCACAGCAATGTTCCCTCTAAGCTATGGAGTCTTGTGAGCAAAAATTCTACTTTGTGAGCTATTGGCATTAAAATTGTGAGCGAGCAAATTGGCTGCTCCATAAATTAGTAGGCTCTGGAGCCATCCTCTCTGAGCCAAGACAAAAATGTGTGAGCCGGAGGCTAAACAACTGTGAGCTAGCTCACACTAACTCAGCTTAGAGGGAACACTGCTCCACAGTCAGCTGGACTGGGGAATGAATGGAAGTTTCCCTGCTTTCTTGGGCAAGAGAGAGAGGCTGAAGTACAGGTGAACCCACAACCTCCAGAGGTAGAGAGTATTCTGTGTATGGAAAGAGGATTGCATTTAATGCCTGTTGATTTATGTCCTGTTGGTTCATAGTGTTAGCTTACTCCTAGAGTGTGTGTTGGC
>NW_015172019.1:861521-867914 GCF_001447785.1 Gekko japonicus | reverse complement strand
GGAAATGGAAAGCTCAAGAGTGAGGGGGAAATAAAGGTAGGTTGATGATTGGCTGGTAAGGAAATAGGGTTGCCAACTCCAGGTGGGAAATTCCTGGAGATTTGAGGGATGGAACCTGGAGAGGGTGAGGTTTGAGGAGGGGTGGGACCTCAGAAAGGTACAATGCCATAGACTCCACCCTCCCAACCAGCCATTCCCTCCTGGGTAACAATTGTTGCCAATCTCCAGGTGAGGGGTGGAGATCACTCAAAATTACAACTGCTCTTCAGGTAGCAGAGATCAGTTCCTCTGGAGAAAATGGTGGACTCTGTGTCATTATACCCTGCTGAGGTCTCCACAGCACATTGACGCTGGGTGCCCAAAGCTGGGGCACTCTCCCAGAGCCTCTTTCTAGAGCTCGTATTTATTTCCACAACGGGCCTTATTCCTAGTTAGCAATAATGGTATTTCCACACAAGGCTGGCAGGGGTGTGCGTGTGTGGAATGGCTCTCATGTCCAAACCATTCTCCTGAAAATCTCTAATCCTTTCTTTCTTTCCAGAACCAACAAATAGAGAGACAGTCTATGAACTTGTTTCCAGGCCTTACATTTCCTCTGTTTTATTTTTTCCCCTTCAGTTGTATGTGGCTAGGAAAACTTACAAAGGTGTGCCTTGATGTCCTGCCCAAGAGTAGCCCAAGTTACTCCAGACTCAAGCTACAAGCAATGTTCAGTTAAGTAGGTCTTTCCTTAGATTATTTTTTAATTCAAAGCAACCACAAAAGACAGCAATGGAGCACCAGCTTAACTCTTTGCTGTACATCTGCTTAAAACAGACCTTTCCCAATCTGCATTCCTACCATCTGTCCCCCTCCCCTGCCTTACAACTAGTAGGAAGAAGAGTGACCATATGAAGGGAAATGAATTTTACTGGATGGTTGACGAGGAAGGGAAGGGTTAAGTAAGTCTTCTCTCTCCCCATCCCCCACCATTTTTCCTGCTCTGAATCCCAGCATCTGAGGATGCTTCGGGTAATTAAAAGAAGTAGAAAGATTAACATAAATGAGGGCCATTGCTGTTTGTGGTTTGAGCCTTAGAATGCTGTAAATATGATATTTACTGTTGCTATTATGTTTTTTTTTTTTAATGCTACCCATCTGCATTACCCCGGGGCAGATTGTATTAATGCAAGCAGGGTCTGCTATGCACTTCTGTGTTACTTGAGCTCACGATAAAGCAAATTGCTATGGAGGCCCAGTGAGGAAGACCAGATACTGCTATGACAGAAATAATATAAGGAATAATAAGGACCCAGGTGTCCATAATTAAAGCTGTATTTCAAGCAAAGGGTTTCAGTGACATCATTTATCAATGTCATTACAAGCCCTTGACGGAATTACAACTTTATATGCAGAATTCAGAGATACGTGATTTGTTAGAATGCATGAAGAATGTTTCTATTAAAAGCAGGCAGACAATATGCTTACCTCAAGTGGGAGCATCGCCGACAAGCTGTGATAGGAAGAAAATGTGGGGCAATTCCCCCCCCCCTTCCTGGTTTATTCTTCCGGCCCGCTTATCAGATAGATCACACTGACTAGGTGCTTTGTGGGGAAGATGTAGGCAGGGGAAAACCAGACTGACTGGGAAAGATCTGCTAAGCATTTCAAGGGCTTTTGCCTCTGCATAAGGCTGCATTTCCTGCCTTGGTATATCTTAGTTTTCCACACATCTTGCCCTGAACAGTGGCAAGTTAAGGGCAGTTTTGCAGGGCCCGGATATACTGGAAAATGGAGCTCTAAGAGCCAGTGTGGTGTAGTGGTGAGAGCGTTATAGGACCCCAGCAAAGCTGGGAACTTGGCCCAGTCAGTCTCAGCCTAATTCACAGACTTGTTGTGAAGATAAAATGGGGAAGAGAAAACTGCATAGGCCACCTTGTGCTCCTTGGAGTAAAGGTGGGGTGCAAATGCTCTAGACATGAGGAGGAGGAAGAAGAAGAAGAAACTGGATTTATAACCTGCCCTTCACTTGGAGTCTCAGAGTGGCTTACAATTGCCTTCCCTTCCTCTCCCCACAACAGATGCCCTGTGAGTTAGGTGGGGCTGAGAGACCTCTGAGAGAACAGCTCCAAGAGAACTGTGACTGACCCAAGGTCTTCCAGCTGGCTGCTTGTGGAGGAGTGGGGGAGGAGAATCAAACCCAGTTCTGTAGATTAGAGTCTGCCGCTCTTAACCGCTGCACCAAACACTTGGCAAGTTACCATGAAAGGTGTTGGCAGGCACCAGTGTGCCCACGGGCACCACATTGGGGACCCCTGCAATAGAGAGTCCTTAGTCTGAAAGTGGGGGAGTGATTTTAAGGTTCTCCTTACCCACTGTGAAGAAATCACGAGGGAAAAGAGTACTGCTTTTCTCATACACACGCTTCTGCTTTATACAGGAGGTATTGCCGGGGGCGGGGGGCAGGCGGAGTTTTCTCTCTGATGAGAACATACCAGGAAATTCTTGGCTTCGATTCCACCTCAGATTTCAGTGGATGAAAAGAAAGTGATTTTTGCTGATACCCCCTCTGGCAGCAGACCTCTGACTGGGGTTACCAAACTTGGCGGGAGGCGTTCTCCTGGAATTACAACTGATGTCCAGACTACAGAAATCAGTTCCAGGGGAAGAAATGGCAGCTTTGGAGAGTGGACTCCCACAACCAGTGTGCCCTCTAAGCTGAGTTAGTGTGAGCTAGCTCACAGTTTTTTAGCCTCCGGCTCACAGATTTTTGTCTTTGCTCAGGAAGGGAGGGCTCCGGAGGAAACTACTTTATGCAGCAGCCAAATAACTCGCTCAGAACGTCAATGCCGGTAGCTCACAAAGTAGAATTTTTGCTCACAAGACCCCGCAGCTTAGAGGGAACATTGCCCACAACCCTGCTGAGCTCTCTCCCCTTCCCAAATTCTGCCCTCCCCCAACAATCTCCAGGGATTTCCCAAACTGTAGCTGGCAACCCCACCTCTAACTCCTCCCAAGCTGTTCCTTAGGAGCAAGATTTGAGATTTCAGTGCGTGGGGCAGTTGGGAAAGTTAAGCTTTACAGTTGGAAATCCTTCATTCTGTGGACATTTCAGGTGGGATCATCCAAGTCCTTAGGTTCACACACTCTATCCTCTCCCTCCATGAGTTGTATCATAGGCTTCCTGGCTTGCTGTAAACAGCAGTTGTTTTTGATGTCGGAATCCACTGCTTAACTTGTTACCATGATTTGTTATTACAAGTCAGGATTCTTCTGTAGGGTTCACGCCAGGTTTGTAAACATGGTAAGTGAGAGCACCAAAAACTGTGGTTTGTACCAAAAGAAGCCTTCTCTCTCAGGGTGACATGCACAAGGGAAAAAGAGAGGGTGGGAGGGAATGTCCAAGCAGTACAATATGCTGACTGTGGTTTGTTCATCTGATTGTATCTAGAGCAGCCCTGTGAGCACTATGGGATTTGCATCGAGATTTGTGTGACACATGAAACAGACTACAGCAATTTAGCAAATTAAGGGGTGGAAAGCCTGATTAAGAAAAATAAGATTTTAAGAGGAAGACACCAGGGATAAGAAAACAGGGAGAGTAAATAAATAAATGCCCCTGAAATGATAACCAAGGCAAACATGGCTCAAAATACCAATAAAAATGCATTAATTCACTGTTGTAAACTACTGTTGCTTAGGGCTGATGCTCTTCCCCCTTAATTACTGATCTCACATCAATTTGCAACACAAAGCTTGCTCTCTTCACAGATAAATATTTTATTTTATTTATTTGCACTAACCACTTAATAAGGCTGTTATCAAAAAAGCAGTAGGAAAAAAATGATAACTTGCAGAACTGAATTAAAAACAGCAAACCATCCTTTCTCTTTGGATATAAACTGATGAACCAAAAAATAAGCAGGCTAATCAATACACATAACTGAGCTTGCAAAAGTGTACGGAAGATAGAACAGGCTGTCTCCAAACCCACCCTAGGTGTGATTAGGGTCTCTGTAGGCCAGCGTCTAGTGGGTAATCTCCAGCCAGCTCCTTGTTCTCCCACTGGCACTCAATGGAGTAGGGGAGAGGGGGAGGACAACATCACACAACTCTGTAACGTCATGTGATGCTCTAGCATGTTCCTGATCTCTATGGTTTTTACCATAGGGGTTGGGAGAAATCCTAGAGCATTGCATGAAATGGGGGACTCTCTTCCAGGATCCTTCCAGGATACTGTGGCATTTCATGATGCTGTATTACTAGCCCCCCCCCCCCCAATGCTGCTGTTGGGGCTGGGATTGGCAATCCTTGATGTAATACATGGTCCCATAGGAACTCTGCTGTACACCCAAATCTCCTGTGTGTTCAGGCAAGCCCCCAGCCTTTTGCATGTGCAGATCTATTGCCTCCAGCAAATTGAATGAAATTTTTAAACACAATATTTGCATCTGCAGTAGAGCAAGGGCCTCTGTATCAGAGCCATGACAATTCTAAGGGCCTATAAAAATGACAATCATTCGTCATCAGATTGTTCTGGGTAAACAGAATATTTTTTTGCAATTAGCTGGAACCACTCATTTGATAATTGGCATATACAAAGCAATGGAAAGTAGTTGCTTCTTAAGTAAAGGCAGACCCAGACTCATTATATAATATGTAACGTAGGACATAAAACAAACATGTAAACATCCTACATGGACCTTGTCACATTTCAATGCACAAACCTCGTGCTCTGTCTTGATTGTGTGTAGTGTGCTTAAGCTGACATGCCAGTAATACATTAAAATGAGCCAGTGCATATGGTAATGGTGTCCCATTATATTTAGATACAATTACATGTGCAGTGAACCATCATATATCTAATTCTGAATCTGATCCCCATACAGCTCAAAAGTCCCAGAGAACAGGGTCAGGTACAGAGAGAAGGTCTTTCTGCGCAGCCGTGTGGCACCCCCACAAGGCTGCAGAAAAATACAAAATAATTTTAAAAAAGGGGTGCAGAAAAATATGAAAAAACTCCCCCCCCCCCAGGTTCTTACAAAAATACCAAGATTGGCCAAACTGGTGGGTATCCTGGGTGCAGGCAGGTGAATAGGCCAAGATGAGTGGGAGCCACAGGCCCCACACAAGCCTGGCTGGCAATGGCAGCAGTACTGCAGGTGGGTGGCAGAGTCGGTGAGGGGTCTGCTACCCCTCCCCTGCTGCCACAGTGGCCATGTGAGCCAGGCAGGTGGAGATGACAGCACTGCAGATGGGCAGGCAGGCTGGCTGGTAAGTGGCCAGCCAAGTGAGCACGCAAGTGAGTGGGGGCATCATGGGACTTCCCATCCTGCAAATCTTGTGGTTCCTCTGCTTGTATTATTGGTGCATTAGCCTAACTTTTATATAGAATATGGGTGAGCCGGACTGTAGTCGGTGTCATGATTCAGAGAGGACAGTCCCCCAAGTTTCTAGTTCCTGCAGCCTCTTCTCTGTTCTTTCATTAGGTTTTGAGTCCATTTTAGCCCTACTTCTAAAGCCCAAGGGCCTTGACTTTGAAAAAGGGAGGGCAATCAACATAACTGGTTTGTAACCCAGGCTGGCTGAAGCTAGTAAACCCCACTTTCAATCACCGGTGTAAAATTTGTGGGTGCTGCGGGGCGCCAGCCTTCCCCCTGAAATTTCCAGAAGGTGCTAAGCCTCCCCCCGGGGGCAACCGGTTCCTCCAGCCAGCCTTGCTCCCAGCTCCCCCACCTTTGAACGTGGAGGGTTTCTCTAATTCCCTTCCGCTTTCCAAGACTGAGTTCGCCAGATGGGTTGGGACTGGGAGGGAGGGAGGGAAGTCAGGGCTTGCTTCCTGGAAGCCCTAAGCACCACCCCCAGCTCCCAGAAGCCCTCAGTTGGGGCTGGTGGAGCTGCAAGCTGCACAGGGTTTTAGTGCATTCAGAATACCCACGCAGAAAGGTTCCCATGGGCTCCAGCGAGGGTGGGGAGGGTAGAGAGTGCCCAGGCTGACTGTGGCTTTTGTAGCCAGCGGAGAGATTGCCCCTGCGGGCTATGGAGGCTGCAGCCGGTCTGGGGCTTGCCTTGAGCAGCCACGTGTGCCGTTGTTGTTGTTTCCCCGGCTTGGGAAGGTGGGGAGGGAGGGAGAGAGCTGGCCTGCAAGATCGCTGGCTTGGGGAGGCTGGACGCCTTGAGCAGCCACGTGGAGGGAGGGGGAGGGAGAGAGCAGGCTTCCCTGCAGGATCGCCTTGGGAAGCCCTTGTTGTTATTTCCCCCCCTTCCTCCTGCAAAGCTTGCTTTGCGCAGCCACATGGGGTGGGGAGGGGGTGGCCCAATATAGGTTGGGAAACTCCTGGAGTGTTGGGGATGGAGCCTGGGGAGGACTGGGACCTCAGTGGGGCACAATGCGATAGAGTCCACCCTCCAGAA
>NW_015172019.1:850677-860627 GCF_001447785.1 Gekko japonicus | reverse complement strand
GAGACACACAGAGAAAGAGAGAATGTCTGAAAATGTAATGCAGTTTTCTGTGGACTGCCTCCCCTATTGTATCAAACAGACCTTGAAATAGCATTGCAGCTAACCCCACCTAAGAAACTTCTGTGCTGTTTCTATAATTTCTAAAATGTACTTCACACCAACTGTGCATCTCCATTCCTTTCTAATTTCTCTCAACTATGTACAGCTTTCTATGTCGTGCTTCATTTGGACTGATCCATTTGGAGGAATGGGGAATCAAACCCAATTCTCCCAGATTAGAGTCTGCGCACTTAACCACTACACCAAACTGGCTAGGGTGGTTCTCAAGGGTCCCCGGGCCCTCCTAAATTTCTGGACAGCCCCTTCCTAAATCCCACATGGCTCCGCCTCCATAAATAGTGACAACAGTCTGTGATGTCACTGGCTCCTCCCTAAGATCTCACTGGGCCTCGTGGCAAGCCCCCGGGCCCCGCCCCCGCCCCCCCCCCCCGGGAAACTGGAAAGTCTACGCCCTTGCTTTCAATGCTACTCCCCATACACAGGATACTAAGTGGGCTGTTCAGAAAGTGTTCCTCTGTAGTCTGCCCTGGATAGATCTGAAGTGACAGACATGAAAGGAGCAGTGCTCTGGCCGCCACCTCTTCCCACATTGCTGGCCCCACTGGTGTGTAACTCCAAGTAGTTGTTTGGCTGCTGAGCCGGTTCTGCTTATAAACTATGGTGTCCTGGCAACTAGGACTGTTAATGCATCCTGATGTCTACACATATCTGAATATATAGATGCAGATTTTGGTAGAGACAGTGGAGAGGGCTGAGGATCTCTTGTTCTCTCTACCCCTTTGTTCTCCGAAGGCCAGCAATGGCAAGTACTGTGTGCACAGAGTGAGATAAAATAGCCCTGAACACATGCAACTTTTGTTCCATAGGTTGCTCACAGACTAGCAACATCTGTTATGGTGGACTGGAAGGATTTTACTTTTTAGTTAAGCTGCTAATAATAATGCTGTGATTCATAAAAATGGAAAAGTTCGTGAAAGTTTGTGGTTTGTGAAACCACAAACCACGAACCTGCATGAACCTCAATTTTTTCGGTCCATGCCCATCCCTAACCCCGACAGGCCATCACCATTTTTCTCAAGGTGGCCAGTTTGGACAATTGTTTGTGTACGTTAAACAGCTTCTGGCCTTTGCTGACTCTAAAGAGAACCACTTTGTATTATGGAATATTCAACTGAAATTGGGTAACATCCTGTAACTTGGAACCAATGTATTACTGTTTTAGTTAGCTCTTACATTTCTAGCTTTTTTGTTTTATTTTCACAGTTTCTTGTTCTTGTTTAAGGTATTCTTATACCTTACCTTATACCTTAAGGTGTATAATATATATATATTAATTAATTTTTGTGGTTATTTGCCTTCAGCCAACCTCAATCTAAATCTAGAGCCTAGACTGGCTGACCACCTACCAAAGTAATTGTTTTTGTGAGGAACTCATTCTGCAAGTCTACCTTGCAGGGCTGACTTTCTTGTTTTGTCCTGGGAAAGTTGGAAGCTAGCCCTTCGGCTTCTGATTGCTGGGATAGTCTAAAGGGCTGGTGGCAGAGTACCAGTGAGGAGTCATACCCCAGGGGTTTTGTATTTTATTTTTTTTGCAGCCCTTAAACAAAGAGTTTTGGACCTGGACAGGACTGGGACTCTTTGACTGGGTGATTAAAGGAATTCTCTCCAATCTTTCTTCTTTTTATTAAAAAAAATGTTTTGCTTCTAGTGATATGCCTAATTTGCTTGAGCTACCTGCATAATTTTGGTGTGAATGGCCTTGTTCATTCCTGCCCTATGCTTACAGTATACAGAAGTACCTTGGATTAACTGAAGTGGATGTAATTGTTTAATGGCTGTAGATGTCTTTGCAGAATTGTTTTTGCATAACTATCTAAGGCTGCAGCCCCAAGGACACATGATGTAAACAATGTAATCCAGCAGCATTAGACATCCAATGGACAATGCAATAGTACTAGCAGGGCTATTTTTGGGCAGGAACGCACAGGAACGGAGTTCCGGCTGGCTCCTGAGTTGGCCACGCCCAGCAGGAACTCATTAGCATAATAGGCCACACCCAACAGCAGAAACTCATTAGGATTGGCTACATTAGAGGTGTGTGGCCTAACATGCAAAGGAGTTCCTGCTACAAAAAAGCCCTGGGTTTTGACAACAAACAAGCTAAGCAACCATCTACTGAAGACCTGATCCGTAGGTTAAGCCAACTCAAAAGGGAGCAGGAGGAATGTAAATCCAAACTGCTAATGAGCTGTGCTGTCAGGGGTGTGGCCCAATATGCTAATGAGTTTCTGCTGTTGGGTGTGGCCTATTATGCTAATGAGTTCCTGCTGGGCTTTTTCTACAAACAGAGCCCTGAACTAGGATTACAAAAGTTAGGAAAAGAGTGCTAAAAATGCTGTTACTTGTTAAGCTTACTTTGAGGCAATCTGCACAGGCTCAGTCTGTGCAGTTCACCAGGGCAGCATGACATATTAATGTTGCCTAGATTAGTAGGGTGGTAACTCGGCATCTTTTTATAAGTTCTAAAGCTAAGCAACATTAAAAACCACAGTTTTGCCCCATCACTACAGAAGCTCTGTCTGTGAAATCCATTTTCCTTTGAATGAAACATTGTAATCCTCTGCGAGAAAGTAGGTTGGCCAGCTTGGTGTAATGGTTAAGAGCAGTGGACTCTAATCTGGAGAACTCCTCCTCCTCTTCCCTTCTTCTCTTCTACAGCAACCTGCTGGATTTGGAAAACATTTTCATTTGAATATATAGGAAACCACCATCCACTGAGGACCTGATCCGTAGGTTAAGCCAACTCAAAAGGGAGCAGGAGGAATGTAAATCCAAACATTCTAGTTAGCCTGATTCTATGCATGTAGACTTAAGAATAAATTGCAGCTAGTTCAATTGGGTGTACTCCCAAAAGGGCATAAGACTGCAACCTTAATTTATCCCTGACATTAGAATTAAATTAGTTATTCTACATTAAGCACCTAATTTGGGCAACTGGCTTATCAGTCATTATACATGACCCTTTATAAACCTTCCATATTTATTTATTTAAAACATTTTTATACTGCTTTATCTCCACAGGCTGTAATGCTGTCCTATCACCTGTAGTTGGTTAGCGTTTACCCACCCCTTGTTTCTATGTAGTGTGTAGTATAAAAGCAATAAAAAATTATATAATAAAAAAATCAATACATGCTAAGGAAATTGTTTGGTGACTATTTATCCTAGTTGAATGAAATAGAAGAGTCACCTGCCTTATACCAGCATAATGACATTGTCAAACTAAATTCATAGTATGATATGTATATGATTTTGCCCCCCCCCCAAAAAAAAAATATTTTGACAAGGGATGTCTTCTTATGACAAACACTGGAAGTTACAAGACATTCCAGGTCTTGAAATAAATAATATCATCATATGGAAGGAAGCAAGATTATGGAGTTAAAGCAAAGTTTTTAAGTATCACTTGTTTTACTTAGAAATGGCCTGTGATGGCATGAGATATTTCATCTTCAGCATCTTTAGCACCTGGCACCATGAAGGAAGCAAAATTGATATTCCAAAGGATCACTTTAGCCAACACTAAAAGGCAGCCAACTGTAGAGTGAAACAGTATCTGTGCAACATTCTACGATAAATCAGAAAAGGAAGTGAGGAACACCTTTACAACATTGTGAATGAATGGGAATTTATAAGACAGGATAAGCTAACGTATTTTGGAAATGAAATCAGGTAGCTGCAAAAGAGTCTGTATATGGACAGTGCTTGATTTAAAGGTAATCACTCATAATAGCTTTACCATATGATCATTATTGTGTTTCTCTGTGACAGTCCAAATGTGTGAAACAAAGTTTGAGTCTAGTGGCACTTTTAAGATCAACAAAGTTTTATTCAAGGTATAAGCTTTTGTGTCATGCACACTTCAGATAAATGAAATTAATCATAGAATCATAGAATTTTAGAGTTGGAAGGGACCTTGCAGGTCATCTAGTCCAACCCCCTGCACTCTGCAGGAGCATAGCCAAAAGATAGCCCTACAACATACCCAAATGATGGTTGTCCAGCCTCCGCTTAAAAACGTCCAGCGAAGGAGCATCCACCACCTCCCGAGGCAGTCTGTTCCACTGCTCAACCACTCTTACAGTGGAATGTGTGTTCTTTAAAGGAGACATTTAGGTACAGCAGCATCATGGCACCATACCGCTTCCTCCATATGTGGCTGCTGGTGTGACTTCGGGTCACTTACAAGTTTTTTTCAGATCTGTTCTCTCACAAGCAATTCTCTCAGAGCTCTCTCAGTCCCACCTACCTCACAGGGTGTCTGTTGTGGGAAGGAAAAGGAGATTGTAAACTTCTCTGAGACTCTTTTGGGTAGTGAAGGGCGAGGTATAAATCCTCTTCTTCCTCTTCTCCTCCTCCTCCTTTATGAACCCAATATGTTGCTGTATGTTTAAAGGTCTAGAACTGATAGGCAAAGGCAACTGCACAGGACCTTACTACAAACATTATCTTCCAGCTGGGACTAAGGGCAATGACTTTGTGGGGAGGACTCACACTATTTATGTCACCCACTTGGTTGTGGGCCTTTAGAAGAGAACCACAGGATGAGCTACAGAAAAGCATCTTCATTGCCACTGCAGTAATATGTAAAGGAGATGTTTGAGATTCTCCTGGTCATGCTATCTGTTATTATAGATCATGGTCTGGTCAACATATCAGGCAATTCACAAGAACATTGACTGGTAATAGTTCCCTCCCCTGCCTTCCCCATGGTATCATTCACGACGGCAGCTCTAACTGATGACATAGTGATTGCACAGCTGTTTTCTTGAAACACTGGTATCTCACTCCTCAGTCTGAATAGTTGCCCAGATAACCCAGCGTAGTCTGAGCTTGCCCAAACTTTGAAGCTTAGCAGGGTTGGCCACAGTGAGTACTTGGATGGGAGACCACCAAGGAAGACGGGGGTTGCTGTGTAGAGGGAGGCAATGGCACACCACCTCTGCTCATCTCTTAACTGGAACGCCCCATGAATGGGGTGGCCATGAGTCAGTTGCAACTTGATGGCCTGTTCTTCAGTCTGAACGTTCTCAGGTGGCTCAGAACAGAGTAAAATAGATACAAACATATTAAAACCGCACTTCAGAAATAATATGGAATAATGTAACTCACTGAAATTAAATTAAAAACTACCCCCCCACAACCCAAATAAAAACATATGGAAAAGGCAGTGCAATTAAAACACACAGAGCAAATCAAACAACAGAAATTGTGGAGAGATACTGTCAGAGTGGATAGGAATAGATAACAAGAGCAGGATAGCACTAGTGAATGCCAGGATAAACTGTATTTGACAGAAAGCCCAGGTAAACACACAAAAAATTACTTTGTGTGAACATTGATGCCAGGCAAATGGCTGTGGGGGAGTTGTTTCAGAGCTGGAGTGCCATAGCTGAGAAGCCCTTGGTAGTTTTTGGTAGCATCAGGTCTGCTTCTTGGGATGGGAAATTCCTGAAGATCTGGGACCACTACTGGGGGGAGGCAGAATCTGAGAAGAGTGAGAGCTTAGCAGGAAATTGATGATACAGAGTTCAACCTGCTAAGCCGCCATTTCTTCTGGGGGAACTGATCTTGCAGTCTGGAGATCCCTAGTAATTTCAGGATAACAATGGCCTCCATCCGGAGGTTGGGAATCCTAGTTGTAATTTCAGGAATATTCCAGGCCCAGTCTGGAGGCTGACAATACTAGCTGCTAGGCTAGACTTGCCAACTCAGGGTTGAGTAATTCCTGGGGATTTGGAAGTGGAGCCTGGGACGGTGTGAGATGAGGAGGAGTGGGTGACTCAGCAGTGCATAATGCCATAGAGTCCACCTTCCAAAGCAGCCATTTTCTCCATGACGTCCCTTCCTCAGAGGCAAATTTTGCCCTCTGTTTTTATTTGCCTTTCTGACTGAGTAGCCCTTGTGGTCTGTTTTCTTCTTTCCTGAAGAACTCTGGCTGTCCCACACTGTCTCAATATGATGTTTTACTGCTGGTTCAGCCCAGGAACTTAACTTAAATCACTGAAAATAGCACTCAAGATGTTTTGAAATTCAAAATTAAGAAAATATTTAATTCAACATTAGAGGGGGAAAGTCAGGTGAAATAAGGGGTTAAAATTTCTATATAGATAACTCTGAGGTAAAACCAGTACATGGACAGACTTTAGTTCTTATTTTTCAGGCTAATGAGAGTTTCTTAAGATATTCACAGTTACTTTTAAAATCTTTATGTTGAGAGGCTTTTGTTCCATTGTTTTCCAAACACTCAAGTACACTTTCTTTGGGTATTCTCTGACTCTTTTGGTTTCCAGAAGGCTAGTACACTCTTTTTTTTTACTCTTTCTAGTACCCAACCCCTTTCTCCTGAAACGCAAGTACTCATCTTGAATTTTTAACTGACTCTGAAGGTCTCCAAAGACAGTTTCTAACCACACCAGACCAGAGATCTCTCCACTCTTCAGAGCGAACTCCCTGTTTGACCGGGTAGAGAATTTTCTTCTCTCTAGAACATCTATCCCCTTTCCTTGGCCAGAATGGGAGTCTCCATCTAACTACCCACTCTTCCTTGCCAACTTTCCCCAGTTGTGTTAAAATTGCTCTCAGTCAGGGCTGAATTCTAAATGAATTCTCCTCCTTAGCATTCAGCTTTAAAGTCTCTCTCTGCTCAACTGATGCTAACCAATCAGATTGCTTCGAGCAGCCTGTCACTCAAGGCTGTTTCTGTGAAGAATTAACCCTTCACAGTCCTTTAGCTGTTTGTACAGCACTTATAAGCTTTTAAAAGTGGAGTTCATCACAAGAACTCATATCTGTAATCTGGAGACCAGTTGTAATTCTAGAGCTCTCCAGTCCCCACCTGGAGATTGGCAGCTCTAATCAGGGCCTATGATGCTGATCTTAATCACGGGACAGGAAGATACAGGAAATTCTATTATCAGACTATCTGAGGTTCAGATTCTGAAGCATTCAGAAAATTTAGATGACAGGGAGCAACTGTAGCCAGTTTAAAGAGCCAGGGTGAAGCAGAATACCCATGTGGAAAAAACATTAGTGATTGCCTACCAACGTTCATCTTTTATGGACTTCCAGCTCAAAGACTGACTGACCAATATAGGGAATATAGGGAGGCAAGGTCTCTGTCATCGCCACTCAGCTGCGTAGCAGGAGAAAATGTATGGGAATGGGGAGGGAGATTGGCATCATGCTGATGCCATTATGTCACTTCCAGTGTGACCCAGAAGTGATGTCATCGTGTCAGGTGACTCTCTAGCATGCACCCAAAACTGTATAGCTAAACCATAGAATACTGGGAAGATGCTAGAGTGTCACCTTTAAACAATGACATCACTTCTGGGTCACGCCTGGTAATGTTATGATATCAATTGTAAGGCCCCCCCCCCCCCGGTGACCTTCCTGCTGGTTGCCAGCCTTGGGCAGGTAACCCTAGAGTCTACCAATAACATTTTATATGGTTTATTTAAACTGAAGGAGATAAAGCCTGAAACTGTGGCATACTTCTGGACTCACATGTTCCTGACCCTAAATACTGTTGTGCTCCCTATAGAATGAGGCTTACATAAATGCATGCATGCATGCATATAAGCAGATAACACCCAGTCCCATTTCCCCCCTTTGTCATTCCTCTTCCATAAAAAGTCCCTTCTGCTTTCTACATCTCATGCTAGGCAGCATAAGATTTTTCCCCCTACCGGGGAAACATAGCTGCTGCTCTTGATCACAGAGCTGCCACTATGTTGTGAGCAGTGGGGGATTTTGAAAGACCTCAGAAGAACATGGAACAGGGTGGGGCATGGCTCCACACGGGGGAATTCCTAGGTAATTATGACACTATGGGGCCCCAGTTGGCCTGAAACGCTCTGTAGCTTATTTAGCCTAGTTGTTAATCCAGTCCTGGGCTTCATGGAGCACCACCACCTTAATTCTCTATGCAGTGTAGGAACCAGGAGGTTAATCTTTGAGTGCTATGAGAATAAGTGCTCAGAGACAGCCCACTGCTTGAGACTGCTACTGTCACATCAGTCAGTCTTCTCAGTAGGCCATCGAACATTGCTTGTTCACACAGTATGAGACTTGCTTTCCTCTGAAAACCCTTTCCTTTTTCTTTGTGCCTTCGAAGAACATGCAAGTCCCATATGGTAGGGCATTCTTTCTGGAGCCTACATAGTTCTGATTTTCTTCATTATTTTCCTACTGAATGTTTACCAAAGCACCGAATCATTACTGAAAGCATTTCACCGTCCTTTAACCATAACTTATTATGCTCTGGGTAGTTTCCCAACACTTTGGAGGGATGAAGGGGGTGGGGGGAAGGAACTGTGCTATTATCAGTCATGTTATGACTATCTCAGTTTAATCAAAAGGTAATGTTTCCTTTTTTCTTAACCATGTTTATTAAAGAATGTCAACTCAGAAGCCAACATAAAGATCCAGGAGAAAGCAACCCATGCATGTAACTAAGCAAGGGGAGTCGAACATGCCATACAGTCAAAACAACCAGGAGAAATCGTTTATAAAAACAGATCAATCTAGACATGGAAGCATCCACTCATGATAAAGCCATGACTGTTTCCATCCATTAGATCTGAGCAGTTTAATATTTATTTTCCCGAAAATTCTGTTTTAATTTAATTCATTATTGCATTAAACTGCTATAATTTTGTATTCATAAGAAAAGCCCCACTGGATCAGAGGTGTGGTCCATTTAGTCCAGCATCCTGTCTCACAGAGTGGCTAAACAGTTCCTCTGGAGGCTCAACAACAGGGCATAGAGGCTGAGGTCCTCCTCTGATGTTGACTCCTGGCACTGGTATCCAGAGATTTACTGCCTCTGAACATGGAGGTTCCCTTTAGTTCCCATGGTTAGTAGCCACCAGGGCTATTTTTGGGCAGGAACGCACAGGAACGGAGTTCCGGCTGGCTCCTGAGTTGGCCACGCCCAGCAGGAACTCATTAGCATAATAGGGCACACCCAACAGCAGAAACTCATTAGGATTGGCTACATTAGGGGTGTGTGGCCTAACATGCAAAGGGTTCCTGCTACAAAAAAAGCCCTGGGTTTTGACAACAAACATGGTAAACAGAATAAGAAGCAAAAGGTGGGTGTGGCTGGATGACAACACTTCTGGTGACATGGGGGTGTGGCCTAATATGCTAATGTGCTGTGCTGTCAGGGTGTGGCCTACTATGCTAATTAGTTTCTGCTGTTGGTTGTGGCCTGTTATGCTAATGAGTTCTACAAAAAAGCCCCACCCATCAACTTCGATTTGGTGTCGTGGTTAAGTGCATGGACTCTGATCTGGGAGCTGCTGGATGACCTTGGGCAAGCGATAGTTCTGCCCGAGCTGTTATCTCAAGGACAGTTCTGGAAAGAGCTCTCTCAGCGCCGCCTACCTCACAGGGTGTCTGTTGTGGGGAGGGGAGACTCCGAGTGAAGGGCAGGGTATAAATCCAATCTCCTCCTCCTCCTCCTCCTGTTCTTCTTCTTCTCCTTCCTCTTCTTCTTCTTCTTCTTCTTCCTCTTCATTGGGCACCTCGGAGTCCATGCATTTTGGCAGAGGGTATAAAAGCTCTTTCTCCCCTTTCTCCATTATTTTGAAAACCCTCTCCTAGTGAGATCCCTGGTAGTCATTTTTTTTCCTAATGTGAAAAGCCCCAACCCCTTGGATCATTCTGGGTTGCCGTCTCAGTGAATTCGCACTCATGACACTCCCCCTGCCCCTCTTTGCCAGCTTGCCTGAAGCTCAGCCTGTTCTCGGGCTGCCATTTGGCCTAGTGTCCCCTCAGCAAACAGCCCCCTCCGTCCCCATCCGCAGGAATTTCTTTCCCTT
>NW_015172019.1:843699-850338 GCF_001447785.1 Gekko japonicus | reverse complement strand
GTCTCAGAGCGGCTTACAAACTCCTTTCCCTTCCCCTCCCCACAACAGACACCCTGTGAGGTGGGTGGGGCTGAGAGAACTCTGACACAAACTGCTCTTTTTCAAGGACAGCTGTGCCACAGCTTGTGACTGACCCAAGGTCACATCAGCAGGTGCAAGTGGAGGAGTGGGGAATCAAACCCGGTTCTCCCAGATTAGAGTCCGCACACTTAACCACTACATCAAACATAAGAAGCAAAAGGTGGGTGTGGCTGGATGAGCACACTTCTGGTAGCATGGGGGTGTGGCCTAATATGCCAATGAGCTGTGCTGTCAGGGGTGTGGCCTAATATGCTAATGAGTTTCTGCTGTTGGGTGTGGCCTATTATGCTAATGAGTTCCTGCTGGGCTTTTTCTACAAAAAAGCCCTGGTAGCCACTGATAGACCTATCCTCCATGAATCTGCCTAATCCCCTTTTAAAGTTGTCTATGCTTGTGGCCATCACTACATTGAATCCAACATTTTAATCACTCTTGTCTAAAGAGGTATTTTCTTTTGTTTGTCCTGAATCTATTGCCCATTAACTTCATTGGATTTTCATCTCCCTTTGCTTTCAATAGGCAACACTGTTCCACCTGTAACTTTGTTTGCTTTCCTCCCAAAAGGATCCTCCTTGCCATATTTTGGCAGCTAGGGGATGTTCCAGTTTTATAGGAAATTTAAGGTTCAAAAAAAATCACAGAAATTTAAGTTCATTTCTCCAGACTCTCTTCCTTCTTTCCTCTAACTATAAACATAGGGAGGGGGGATATTTCACTTTGATGACTGATTGAATGATTCCTGGTTACTTTGATAATCAATTGCTTTCTGTTTACCCTAATGAGTGATTCACACATAAACAGGAAGCAATCTCCTTTGTAGTACAAATGTTTTCTCACATTATCAAGTAATTCCATAAGTTGCCTTCTAGATCCATATTTTTTACATTATCTTATTTTAACAGCCTACTAAACTGGGAACCTTTCTTTTCTCTGTTCAAATGTCGCTCCCCCCTCCAGTTTATTTACACATCCCTACAGTACATGAGGCTACTACATAGGAACATGGGTGGGGGAAACTTAATAAACATGCTCCTGTCAGCAAGTTGTAAAAACAGCAGCATCCACAAGGAACCAGCTAGGTAAAGAACATCTGACAGATACTGGGTGGGAGAGAACTTGTGGTGGAATCAAATGCACCTAAGGTAAGCCTTCACCGTGCACTCAGGAAAGGGAGCAACAAAAACCCCACTGGGCAAACAATTCCATTTAAATTGCCTTTGCTTACAGAAGCACTGTTAGTAAAGATGAGATAATAGGAGTAAATGAAGGTAGGTTCACAGGCAGTGAAAAGCCCTGGCCTTTGCTTACAGAAGCACTGTTAGAAAAGGTAGGTTCACAGGCAGTGAAAAGCCCTATATGTGTTAAAGTGAACACACACAATCCATGTACAGTGTACATTTAATTATTCTGTGTGTCAACCAGGTCTATGCTAAATTCAGGGAATATGTGATTTAATCCCCATCTTTATCCAAGTACCGCTCCCCAGTTTTATTTTTAAAGGAAACACACATTGCCCCTTCCTGATGGATGGATGTGCATGTGTACATTCTGGATGAGCTTGTGTTCACTGTAACATGGGCAGGGCTGATGAGGCTGTGATTCCAGAGACTCACATCACCACCTCTCCATTTTTTTAAACTAGCCCCGCTCCCATGATTTCACCTGCATTCTGATGCATAGATAGGCAATGTTTTTCTCATCATGTTATGTCAGGAGAAGGGCAGCCGGCTAAAAGTCTGTTTGCCTGGGCTACTTATTCACAACTGGTACAGAGCCAGTTTTAAAAGTGGCAGTCCCCCCCCCCCAATTATACCTTGGAAAGTGAGACACTGAGCCAACGACTTGCTGAGAAGAGAGATGCCCCAGCCAAGGAGGATGGGTGTGGGGGGCCTGCTCCTCAGCCTGAGGAAGAGTGTTATGCCAAAAAGACCCTTGTGCAGACCTCCCATTAGCAGTCACTCCCAGGATCATCCCGTGCATATTAATAACTGAATGTTTTTCTTCTTCTCCTAGGGAGGCATCCATCCACCTAGGGTGGCTGCTCTGGTCTCCAGGTCAAAGCTTGAGGCCGTTAATAGCAGTGGCAATGTGTCACCGGAGAGCAGAGGCTTTGTCTGATGATGAAACAACTTGGACCACCCCCACCACCCCCGCATTCAAAGCTTTATCTGATGCAGCAGTGCCTCTCTCTGTGGTAACGTGGTGCTGAATCACCATCTCCATCTCACTGAATTTCACTACAGGCCACACTTCTAATGGGAGGGGCGCTGTGACTATGTTTTACATTTCTTATCCTGCCCTTCTTCCAAGCAACTCAGGACAGCATAGATGGGGTCTCTCCTTTTTCTTAAAACAACCCTATGATGCAGATTAGGCTGGTGGAGAATGGTGGCTTCATGTCTGAGTGGACTTGGACCCAGGTTTCCCCATGCCTTGTCTGGCACTCTAAACACAATACTCTGCTGGTTAGACTACCTTAAAGATCTATCCATTCAAGAACTCTCCCTCTTGCAGCTAAGACTCCTTCCCGAAGGAAGGAGGCCAGGCAAGTCCCAAAAGTGTCTACCGCTTTTACGGCAACATTTTCAGCCACACTATAATCCAGCACCCCCTCTCTGCCCTTTCATTCTTATGAGAAGCACTTCACAAACAGCTGAACATGGTAAAATCTTCCTGCTAGCCACTCTTCCCACCCAGGTCAGAATCATCCTGACATTTCTGTGTAGTGTTGACCAGTCATTGCACCATGTCCCCAACTGAGGGACGACTTTCTGATTCTATGCAAACATGGATCTTTTCCTTGTGTAGCCTGTTTCATTGTGTGAGTCAGTGCCTGTTAAGCAAGGGGCAAAGGCTCTGCCTGCACATGCTGGCATGCAGGCTGGAGTACAGCAACTTGTGGGAGAACAGAAGCAGAAGTTCAGGCTTTGTTCACTTAGTAGTAGGCAGGCTATGTGCCCTGCTTTCCCACTTGAGATGGGTGAACGTGCACAGTTAGGTGATACAAGAGAGATCATCAATGATGACCAAGAATCAGCTCATCTATTCGAGGGAGAAAACAGGATCTGAGATCGCTTGGACACTTTTATTGTGATTAAAAGCAGCAGCCATGGTGGCATGAGGAACCTGATGTGCGTGGGTCTGTCTGTGTCTAAACCAGGGTGTCCGTCTGTTCATCCATCCACATCCATAGCCAGCATTTAAAAACAAGACGGGAGCCATGCCATCACATGATGGAACTGATTCCGATCCTCCTCTCCATACCTTGCTGTATTCTACTGTTAAAAGCATGTTTTCTCTTGGCCAGGTTCTAATATCAAGTCAGCTACGAAGAAAGAAAAAATGATGAAAGAAATAGAGTACACTGATACGCTACAGGGAAAATGGCAGGCTTCAAGTCTCTTCTCACCACCATATTCGTACTGAAAACAGAACCCTTCCCTCACTCAAGAATCCCTAGGAAGGTAAAAAGCCTGTTTATAGGCCAATTCACTCCTCAGGCCAGTTGAGCAACAGGGAGATGCGATAGCCTATAGACACTGGAACATTAACTCCTGTTTGAGTGAAATTTGGCAGGAACAGTCCCTTGAGTGAGGAATATAACATCTCAGTATAGTATTGTGGGAAAAGTTACCAACAGGGAGATGCGATAGCCTACAGACATTGGAACATTAACTCCTGTTTGAGTGAAATCTGGCAGGAACAGTCCCTTGAGTGAGGAGTATAACCTCTCAGTATAGTATTGTGGGAAAAGTTACACTCAGAAACGTATTCCTCATTGAAACCAATATAAGTGACAATCAAATTGATGTCCTAATCCTTCCAACTCTTCTTCTGATAATAAAGAATATGGCCCAGGTACTTAAAACAACAGAAGAACTGAATTTGCTTTTATTTTTTATTCATTTATTTTATTTATTAAAATCATTTATATCCCACCTTTCCTTGTAGTTCAAGGTAGCTTACCACTGAGCCGTGGCCCCTCCCTGAGCCCCTTCCTATCAGATCCATTGAACTGATACTTTTAGAGGGACCTGTTGTGTTCTAATCCCTGCCTCCTATGTTATGCTGTTTGAGCTCGATGGCAGAAAAGTGGGCTATACAGATAAACAATAACCAGGATCCTTTCATTTTCTAGAGATACATTATCCCTAACTAATCCTTTAAGTAGCCATTATTTTGGACACGCTCCTAACTAGGGGGGGGGGGAATACTGAATGCTCTCTACATGGGGGTGCCCTTGTCGTAAATTCAAAAGCTGCAGCTAGTGTAGAATGCTGCGGCCAAGCTTTTGATGGGCCTCCCCAGGTGGGAGCATATCCAGCCTGTGCTGAAGACATTGCACTGGCTGCCAATAACATACCAAATTCTTTTCAAGGTGCTGGTTCTTAACTTTAAAGCCCTATATGGTTAGGGTCCGACATACCTGATGGACCGTCTTTCCCCATATATACCCCAGAGAGCACTACGGCTGGAGTCTCAAAACTGACTGACCCTCCTGGGTCCCAAGGATGCCAGGCTTGCTACTACTAGGGCCTGGGCCTTCTCAGTGGCAACTCCATACTGGTGGAATGAGCGCCTGGAAGAGATTAGGGCACTGAGGGATCTTTTACAGTTCCGCAGGGCCAGCAAGACGGAGCTCTTCCACCAGGCTTTCGACTAAGGAGCCGCCGCCGCCACTATTACCACCAACAATCTTAATTATAGAGCCCTGGCCCTTGGCTTTGACATCTACAGCCTGTGCTTCTGCTCGTATTAGGAAGATCAGGGAGCAGAATAATTGTTAAACCTTTGTATGCACTCTTATAGTATGCCATCATTAGGCAATAAATTAAATATCACCCACACTTTATATTATTGAATTTTTTATAATTGAACTGTTTTAGATGCTTTTATGTGGATTTTAATTGTGATTTATATATTAACCAGTGTAAGCAGCCCTGAGCCTGCTTTGCAGGGAGGGGGGGTATAAATAAAATGAATAAATAAAAAATTGTTCCTGAGGAACGCAGGCATGGTGGCTATGCTACTGAAACCAATCTTGGCATAGGATGTCAGCCTTCACAGTCTTATTGGCCTTTGTAATTCTTCTCTCTGATTCTGTAGCATCTATGTAAAGCTAGTGACCGGTCCAAAATAGCCTCATGCCAAATGTGTATTCTTTCAACTATGACTAGTCAACGTATGTCTAGACTGTGTAAATATTAACATCATTTGTATTACTTACAATTTTGCCCAAGCTCTACTTTTTTTGATGAATGATTGCGGTATGAAAGATTCTGGGCTTGCTCACCAATGTTTCCTTCCCTGAGCTGACTAGGAGCAGGTGATGAAATTTCACTACTACTTTTTTAACCCATACCCCACCCCACTTCCTGTAAGTTATTTCCACTTGGAATTATGTCTCTTTCCTATGTGCCTAAAACAAGGAAACTATGCGATGGGCTAGTGGAATATACACATTCTACTGGGATTGCTGAAGGTAAATCCAACAAAATTTAGTGCATAAAAAACTAATAATGCATAAAATAACGAAGAACTATTGCAACTTTATTCCCCCCCAGCTACCAAAAGCAATCTAATTTGCATAATTTTTAATCTCCTAAAGAACTTCTCATCTGGATCTTATATCATGCTGTTGGCCTATGTGACCATGAATTCCCACCCATGCCCTCTACTCTTTGACCTTTCATTAATTGGTCCTAGATTGAAAATATGATTGGACATCTCCCAGTAAACAATTTACTATATATATTTTTCCCAGTTACACTTGGAAGGATTAGAAGTTCCTTATGAGAAAAGATTCACAGCAGGGGCCAGCTCATTTGTATTCTGGGGTAAATCACAAAAAAAGAAAAAAAGCACTGTATTTTGAAGAACTTTCATTAAGGTTTTTTTTTTAAAAAAAAATGTATCTCAAAAGTATTCTAAAGAACAATCACATAATAGAAACACAGAGGTGAGGGTTTATTACCACATACCCCTAAATACCCTCCTTCTCACCTTAGGGGCCTTCTCTTCAGTTCAGTTTGAGAATGCCTATTTATCATAAACTTTGGGGATATTGCCAATAGCACAGTGAAATTGGGTGAATTCAGAAAACCTAACTTACTTCTTATGGTGATAACATCCTACAAAAAACTTCTTGCTAAGCATTAACTGCAGTCTCCATCTGAAGTATATGCTTATCTTAAATCCACCTAATATGATGTCTGAAAGAACCCTATGGAACACATATTCCAAAGCTAACTTTACAGTGTACATGAACGACAGTGCTTTCTCAAAGAGCGGATCTCCTTCCTTTAAAACCAGGATTCTGAATCTCATATCAGACATCCCTCAGTCAATAAATTAAACTTTTCAGGATATATCACTTGGTTATCTTAAGGCCTCGTCTGTACCCATTGCTTACCACAAGACAGTGTTGATTTGAGACCTCTGAATCTATTTTGTCTGCACTAAAAAGTCTGGGTGCTAGGTTTAGCTTGTCACCTCACTGAAAATAATCCTGTTTTGAAAGGAGTATACTTTCCTTTAGAACACAGCTGTAATGAGAAG
>NW_015172019.1:796199-836199 GCF_001447785.1 Gekko japonicus | reverse complement strand
AAAAACCAAAATGCAAAATATGAAATGGACAAGTTTTATCTTAATTTGAACAGAGTATGCCATGTATTTGAACACTGTATAAGTTGTTGTTAAGCGTGCAAGTTTTGAACTGGGAAATCTCCAGTCCAAATGTCAATTCAAGATGCAAACTGACAAGGAAGTCAATATTCTTTTTCCCTCAGCAAGCTGGGGCATGCTGGGAACAGCAATGGCTGACTCTGCATAGCCATTGTACTATGATCACTTGGAGAAAACACAGAAGATCTTTGAATACTTGAAATATGCTCAAATGCAAAGAATAATATAATAAAATAATAGGAAGAGCAGATTCCCCCAGCTCCATTCCATTAGATCTTTATTCCTAGAGTTTTGTTCTGATTGCCTTCCACCAAATTTTGGTGAAATCCCAAGGTTCTCCTTCCTGTTTCCTCAAACAGATGGGGAAGGATAGAAATTCCTTCAAAAAGAACTGTTTGCGGCCACAGCACCCCGAGGAAGGGAGAGGACAATGAAAGCAAGGTATCCCTCCTACATCAATAGTAACATACATTTACAACTCAGCTGTGGAATAAAAACTTTATTGGTTACAGCTGTAAGAAGCCTTGGCACAGCATGAGGCAAATGGATCCTGGTATCAACTGACCCGCCTGCCAGTTGATGAACTCCAGCCCCACTCCAGCTCGCCTGCTGGGATGGGATGGGGAGAACCATGGGATGACAGGATGCTGGATACCACAACTGCCACTAAGTGGTCTTCCCTGCCACTTGAGCATGAGGGTAACCCTTGGCAGCCCTTGAGTTGGTCCTTGAAAGCCGTCACTCCAAGATCCCTTAAGGGGATCCCCATATGCAGGAAAATGGGCATGTAGGCTGGTTTTCCTAAAAATGGATTCGCCCCCATGCTGCTACCGCAAAAAGAACTGTTTGTGTGCTAAAAATCTAACAACAATTAGTATATGCTTTTAGAGCATGCAAAGGGCCATTTCTGAAGGGTTATTATTTTTCATAGAAATAAACAAAGAAAAAAGGAATCCTTTCAAACTATCTTTTTGAATGCTGCAAAGTGTTAACTTTAAACATGCTTTTAAAAACATGAACAACTAGTTTTGAATGGGTTTATTTTTGTTCCAATATCAAAACAATGGATGTGCTTTTTCTAAAACTCCAGAATACAGAGGATTTAAAATTTTGTCCCTAGCATTCACAGTGTGTGTGGGCAATAAGGACAATATGGGGGGGCGGGGAGTCCACAAATGCAAACCTCTCAGACTATTCAATGGATATCCCATAGATCAGGTTTCAAACTGAAGACCATTTAGATGGGAGTTGTGCTGGGTGAACTAAGACTGTATTGCAAAATCAGTTTTAATCTGATAAGTCATGTTTACAAAATAACATGAAACCAATTGGCCACACTATATCCAGTAAACCTGGTGACCCCTTTCAAAAAAACAGGTCTTTTGGGCAACACCCTGCAATCAATGAATCTATACGTATCTAATTCCCAAGTCTGTAGTATTTATGGCTGTCAAATGATTACATAATTTATGTCATTAATCAACTGCTCTTTAATTGATTAACTGATTAAAAATCTTGCACCAAAACTTAAAGATAGGTGCCTTTTTGATATATTGAAAGAAGTATGACATGACTTTCAATTTAATACAAATGTATTCATCCTTGGATAGAAGGAAAGGACATATTTAATATTTCCTTTTTCATTTCATACTATATACCAAATAGGCCCCCAAAGTAAACATGCATGTACTTTCTAATTAAAATTGCCCTCACTGATTAAAACTATTCTTGGCAGGTTGATCAGCTAAAGGTTTTACTAATCTAACAATTAAAAATTGCAGCCCTAGTAATTTTGTGTAATGTACTGCTTCCTTAGCAGCGTATTAGGAAATAAGCACTGGAAGAATATTTCCTCTGTCTTGGTGGTTTGTGGATTTCTGATTCTGTTTCTTATTTTAGCTAATTTTTACTCTTTCTCTGGGATGATATATCACTAGGTTTTCACCTGAGAAATCCAGTAATTATAAAGGTTGCCAAATCAAATTATCCAACTAATAAAATAGGCTCTTTGGCCTAATTAAACTGGGGAAATAAAATCATGGAAAAATAAAAAAGGAAGCAGCCATGACTCAGCTGCTCTTTGTTACTATGATGTAGCTCAAAAGAGAATTCCCTACGCCCCCTTTAAAGTGTTGCTAGGAAGCTATTCTCTGCAACTGCTAGGGTTGCCAACTCCAGGTAGGAAAATTTCTGGAGATTTGGGGGCAGAACCTGGGAAGGGTGGAGTTTGGGGAAAGGAGGACGTTCAGCAAAGATGGCATGTCATACAGTCCACCACCTGAAGCTGCCATTTTTCTCCATGGGAACTGATCTCTGTAGTGTGGAGATCAGCTGTAATTCTGGGAGAACTGCATCTACCCGGAGGCTGGCAACCCTAGCAGCATCAAGAAAAAAAGCATTTTAAAACAAATAAGTCTCTGCAATCAATGTGCTGCAGAGTGGTCCAGTTATGGCTAGTGTAACTTATCCCGACTATTATGGGAAGCTGGTTGTGGGTGGCAATCCTAGGCACATGAACTTCCGCGTAAGCCCCACGGAACTAAGTGGAACTTAATTCTAAGTTGACATGCATAGGAATATGTACAGTGGAAAAGCAGTACTGCAGTTTTTCTATGACTTAAATCTTGCAGTTGGAATTTAGTAGAGAAAGAATATACAAGTGTATAGCTCCTTTTTTGGAATGATGCGAGCATAGGGACAAAGAAATCCTTGTTAAACTTCAAATAACAACTACAGAGCAGTGTTTGCTGCAGTGTTAAGAGGCTACTTGCAGAGACCAACAAGGCTGGTAGAGAAATGAGAACATAAACTCTAATTTTCAAAGGATGGGAGCATAAAGCATGCCTATAAGAGGGTAAGAGTGGCTAGACTAGGTTCTGCAATAGAGGACAGATGTGCATTGGCTACATGGGAGCACTAATTGAGAGGGCAAGAATCATCAATATCCAGGTGCTTAAGAATAAAGCACTGCTTAGGAATAAAGCAATTAGAACTCAGACTATCAGATTTAACAAGGCAACCATTTAATGTTTGTCACAATATCATTGTTTCTATTTGATGGCAAACCAAAATACATTGTCAGGAATTAGACAGCTTATGGAAACAAGAGGTTAAAAAAGCCTTTGTTCAAAAAGTCCATATTTAAAATATCACACATGTAATAGTATGAGACAGACAACTGACTTAAATTTTTACATCAGCTATTATAGTATTAAATTGGTGGATTATGTTTCAAGAATTTATTTCTAATTCTGTTATACATGCACAGCTAGAACAACAATCTCCTGGGACAATCTATTTTTGTCCTTCTTTAGGTTTTCACATAACATGCTGCCTGACCCGACATCCAAACACCAGCCTTGCAGTTATATCAAATTTACAGGTGGATTGCAGTATGCATGATATAACAACAAAAATAACTGAATGCGTGTGCACAGTGAGGTTAAAAGCAAGGTGACTAGCATCCTGACAGATGTTAAAGATTAACATAAGGAATTGGTCACAATATATGTTATATTAATTAATGCAGAGGTGGGAGAGGAAACTAATTGGACTTAAATGAATTGCTGACTACAGCACACACAAGGCACAAGAACAGGCAGTATACTGCTCTGAACTGAGTTAAAACACACTCAATATTCTGGCATCCTGAGCTCAAAAGAAACCGGGATTTCATAAGAACAGTATGTGAAAATTCCTTGCATCCCTATCATTTAGTTGACTGGGATTAGGATATCATTTACTTCCATTTCATATTGTTACTAGTTATAGGTCTATTGGCCCAGTGACACAATTCCTATTAATACAAAGGTCATAGTTCACAAATCAAAAAGCCTCCTTCCTATCACGTCAAGATGGTTACAGGTAGTTTTACAATGCTATTTTAATTCCTAATGTTTCTGTGAAAGTCAGAATCCTTTGATGTGGGTCGATGAGCAAATCTGCTTTTACTTGTTCATGGACTAACATATTGAACTAGTTTTGTGAATTCTCTCTTTTATGACATATTTAACAAACTTTCCAAAGATTGTTGAGGATGTTGTTATGTGCAGTCTTTCTGGGACCTTCTCAATACATATTAAAGCATAAAAAGCAGTCATTCTACAACATAAAAATGGCTTTGTTTGTGGTTCTAAAAGCAAACTTAGCCATGTAGAATATGACATACATTCCTCTGTTAAGAACCTGGAGAACAGGTTTATGCTGAAGAAAGATTCCAGTTCTGCCAGCATTTATGCAAATATTTAATTAAATTAGAAGAATATGCTAAAAATGATGAATTCTATGTATTTGATCACAACACAAAGAGGAAATATCAAGAAGGTTATACATTTAAATTCAGAGGAGCATGCACAGTGCTTTGAACATATGGCGGAAAAACCCTTGGAAGCAAGAAGGAGTAATTTTAAAATATTTTGAAATTTTTTACAAGGTTAAAAAACCAAACCAATTAGAGGATTACAGCAAGGATCAGTTACAAGATTTTGATTTGTATCAAACACAGATGTAAACCACTGCCCACCGCAAAACAACGGGCTGTTAGCATTAAATTAATACATTAAAAAAATTCTGAGAATTAAGTATTTTAATAGATGAAAGATTAATATAATTGTTCTATTCCTGTCACTTCCACTACTCCAGTCAGAGCCATTAGAAGGATATAGGCAAATTGTTTAGATCCTTTCCAGTCTGCTTTTCTGCCTGATTATGAGACTGAAACTGCCCTGGGAGATGACCTATGCTGACAGATGGACAGAGGGAGTGCAACTCTGTCGATTCTTCTGAAGCTCTCTGTGGCTTTCAGATTCACTGATCATTGTATCCTTCTGTATCGCCTTTCTGGGCTGGCACTGGGAAATACCATTCTTCAGTGGTTCCAATCCTACCGCAAGGGAATGTTTCAGAAGGTGGTGCTGGGGGACCGCTGTCAAGTCCCTTGTCCTCTGGTCTGTGGGGTTCAAGGTTCTATTTTGTCCCCCTATGTTTTATAACATCTACATGAAACCCCTGGGTAGAGTCATTCAGAGATTTGGGCTGGGTTCTCACCAATATGTGGATGACCCTCAGTTCTGTCTTGCACTTCTGGCTGATCTCAGGGAGGCTGTAGAAACCCTGAACCAGTGTCTGGAGGCTATTTTGGAGTGGATGCAAGCTAATAAGCTGAAGTTTGATCTGAATAAGATGGAAGTGCTGGATGGGACTGCCCTCCCCTTGGAGAAACAGGTTTGTAGTTTGGGGGTGCTCTTGGACCCAAGCCTACTGCTGGATAAGCAGGTGTCAGAAGTGGCCAGGAGAGCCTTTTAACAGGTTAGACTGGTTAGCCAGATGTTGCAGATATGGTCACTGTGGTACATGCCCTGTTACATCTAGATTAGATTACTGCAATGTGCTGTATGCAGGACTGCCCTTGAAAAGTGTTTGGAAACTTCAGTTGGTGCAGAATGTGGCATCCAGGATGTTGACTGGAGTGGCTTGTAGGGACCATATAATTCCATTCTTGCTCCATCTATACTGGCTCCCAATTATTTCTGGGCACAATTCAAGGTGCTGGTGCTGACATTTAAAGCCCTATGTGGTTTGGCACCAACGTACCTGAAGGACTACCTGCTCCCTTTTGAACCTACCCAACCAATGTGGTCATTTTCCTAGGGTCTGCTTCAGGTGCTAACCCGGGAGAGGGCCTTCTCAGTAGTTGCACCAAAACTCTCTAAGTTTCTCCAAAAGGAGATTTGCCTTCCTCTTTCTGTTGGCATCTTCTGATAGTAGATGAAGACTTTTTCGTTTTGCTTGGCATTTGCCCAGTAGTCCTTCCTTCCTCCCTCCCCAATGTTTTAAATGGTGTTTTATCTTTTGTACTTATGTTAAGCTCTGGTTTTAACTTGTTTTAATGATGAATTTTGGGGTTCTAATGGTGCTGGTTCTAATTAAATATTAACTGGCATATTTTAATTTGCTGGCTCTATGGGGGAAGAAAAGCAGGGTAAAATCTTGTTAATAAACAGTAAATAAATATATTTTCAGGTCAGCAAAAACTGGATGGGAATGTGGGGAAGAATTTGTACTCTGAGATTTTATTCAATATAAAGATATGCATCAGGTGGGTAATGAAGGCCCAAACCCCACTGCATGTAGATTACTTCCAGGTGGATTATCTCAGTGATTTATGGAAATCTTCAAATCTTTAATATAGTAGTATAAATGAGAGTGAGAGAAGTCACAGCACAAGAGGCTGCAACAGGGTGTTGGGATGCAGAACAAGGTCGGGGGGGGGAGGGAGGAAGAGGAGGAGGAGGAAGAGAAGGAGGAGATTGAATTTATACCCCACCCTTCAGTACCCAAAAAAGTCTCAGAGCAGTTTAAAATCTCTTTCTTTCCCTTCCTTTCCCAACAACAAACACCCTATGAGTTAGGTGGGGCTGAGAGAGCTCTTCCCAGAATTGCTCATGAGAGCAGCTCTGAAACAACTTGTAACTGACCCAAGGTCACACCAGCAGATGCAGGTAGAGGACTGGGGAATCCAACCCAGTTCTCCCTGATTACAGTCCGTACCCTTAACCACTACACCAAACTGGCAGATGGGGTCATGGCTGCAGGAAGAAATTTAGGAGAAAGGGGGCAGTCCCCATATCCAGTTCTAGTTAGTTCATTTGGGTCAATCTGGAGCTGAAAGTACTTTTGGCAGGCTTTACATTCCAAGAGCAGACTCCTGCAGACATGCGAGGGGTTTGCACCAGACATGGGAGGGGGAGGCTTGGAGTCAGATGCATGCAAGATATCTCCTCTTTTATTAGTCCATAAGGTGGAGACTATGCCTGCTGTGGTAATTATGCAGAGGTGCTCTTTTAAAATCCTCAGAATGCCTGGCAAAAACAGTCTTCCCTTTCCAGCCATTCTTTAAGGTATGAGAGTGTGCCTGCTAGGACTGCTCCAGCAGTTGGGCTCCCAGAGCTCTAAGGATGCCCCCAAAAGAGATAACAGGTTGTTTTTAAATTGCTTGAAGATGGCTACAAAGCTGGGACTATTCTCACCTTTGAAATGAACCTTGGGTAATCTAAAACCAGTTCACAGGCCCCGGTCATACGGGCTGAAAAATGCAGGGGGGAAGCGTGGCTGTTTGCCCCGGAGGAAAATAATGCGCAGTTGCGTGATCAGACGTCCCTTCGAGATCCCATGGAGGTCCCGTGGTTAGGGGGCAGGTGCCGATCACACGATGATCCTGCAGCGCGGCAAAGAACCGGTGCGGTGCGATCACACCAGCTATTGCTAGGTGCCGCTTCTGTGGCAAACGGGATGGATTTTTTTTAAAAAAACTGAAGTTTGTGCATACGCATGACTGAGCAATCGTATCTGCACATCCAAAGGCGGGTGGTGAGCTTACCGGAGAGGGCGACAGACGCTTCTGGACCCCAACAGAGCTCCGAGGCATAGCCAATGGAGGGGGAGGTGGGCCCCCTCGTCACAGCCGCTCTAACCGCCTATGCGACAGTGGCCATAGTGACCCTCCAGAGGTGGCAAGCCTGGCTGCAGTGGGAGGGGGCCTCTTTGTGCACATGCACCATTGGGCGCTTGTGCGCATCCTGTGGAGACTTGGGGGGGAAAACCTGTTCGCGACGAGACATGGGCGGGCGCTGGATGCCACAGGATTCCACCGGAAACGCGATCAGGCGCCCGTCCTTGACCTGCGGTTTCCGGAAACTAGTACCTCGGAGGTACTAGTTTTTTACCCTGAATCTTCGGCGGGAAGCCTCGGGTTCGGCACGGGAGCTCTACGTTTCCCAGATGTGGCGCTGTGATCGCGCCCGGAAAATCCGCCTATCTTCCGTCTCTGTAGCGTGGCTAATGTTCCGTGTGACCACAGCCACAGTATGGCAGATTCCTACTTGAAGTATAAAACTTCCTGATAGTCAGCCGTATTAACCGACCCAACAACGATGGAGAAATTTTGTCATACATTTAGAACTGGAGCAGTTTATGGACTTTGACCGTATTCTAGAAAACTGAAATGTCAACAGGTGTGTGCTGCAGAAATCACAAACAGAGCTGACAAGGTCTGGAGAGAGCGTAAGACTATCTCAGATCAATCAGTGATCAGGACACTGGGAGGGAAAAAAAACTATGGAATGTTTCAAGGCATCACTTAAGTCTTACAATACTATCCATAACTTGTCAGATTAGGAAAAGAGAAGGTGGGATCATTCTACTTTTCTTAACAGTTTTTGAGATGTTTCCTTGAGAGGCAGTGCCGAAGCCATACACTCTCACTAGATTAATAGAAGATAGATCTATCATGGCTACTAGCCACATGAGTAAAAGAAACCTTTCAGAAACAGTAATACCTCTGAAGACCAGTGGAAACTTCAGGGTGAGAGCATTAGCCTCTAATTCCTGTATACTGTCCCTCTAGGGCAACTATTTGACCACTGTGTGAGACACAATTTGGGACGAGATGGTCAACTAGTTTCATCCCACAGGGCACCTCTTACATTCTTAAGCTGTTGTGTACACATTTCCAATTTCATGTTGTTTTCCCTCTGTAGGAAATGGCCAGACTAGACTGTTAGACAGACAGTTCAGAGAGACTCAAGGGCTGAAATAAAAAACAATGATTAAAAGTTTACTGACATTAATAAGGGAGCTAAATTTTCTTCTGTAAAAGTTCAGCCAAAAGAGAAGGTTGGGAGAGGTTTTTGTGTCGTCCTAGTGTTCATCACCCACTAAGCTTTTATTAATGTCCCTGAGATCTCAGCTCTCATCTTCAGCGAGTAAGAACATAAATGACAAGGATGTATGAATATAAAATTGATGCAGTACTCTGTAACATGCTCATTTGTCCTGCCCAACTTAGAAGTTTCTGAAGACTGATCTGAACAGAGAAGCCTTTTCCACATGTACCGTAGTTCTTTACAATGGATCATTTACCTGTCACTTAAATGGAGAGGTCTGTAGCTATTTGGATTTAAAAAGTTAAACATTTTATACATTTTAATAAAAAGTGTTTTATTAGAGGGAAATCAGCACATTCAATAGGGATGGCATGACAGTTTAAAAATAATGTTCTCTGTATTTATGAGGGACACATCTTAGAGGGAATGAAGGCTGATCAGTGACTCCATCTTAAAAAAAAAATAGCTCTCTAATTATGATGACTAATTCACTACCCAAACTAATCCAACCAAAGGCAGTGAGTCTTCCAACTGAAATCTATCCATAAATTGCGACTATCGTTTAAAAGGCAAATATTTATAAGATCAAATTTCTTAATTACTCAACTACTTTATAAAACTTTGGTATAAATGCCCTGCTCTGCAAACTATGTTATATTGCTTTAAATTCCATACTTATAAAAATTAAACTGTTTAAAAAAGCTAACAGTACAAACAGTAATAGTACATAAAATGCAAAAAGTTATGCATGTTTTCTAAATTTGTGTAAAATTACTTTGGAAAATGTTCTTCATATTACAAAGACATTTAAATCCACCTTTCAATTTACAGTATTTTTTAATGCATAGCTTCATAACTACAATGTACCCTCAGCTATTTTGACAAGTCTAACATACCAGTTCCCTGTGCCCCAATAACAGTAACAATTTCCATACTGCCTGTTTACTTACTGTTTGAACTTTGAGGAAATCCAGGTAAGGAAGATGGACCATTCATTCCAGGCAGAAGAACTGGAGGAAGTCCAGGAAGTCCAGGGTAAGCTGCTGGCAAACTAATTCCATGAAGCGAACTGCTGTCCATCATGCCTGGTTGCTGTACAGTTAAACCTAGAACATCTGTAGCCTTTTTAATACGATCCAGTTCTTGCTGTGCCATCAGCTGTCTAACAGTTGTAGGAGCTAAATAGTCTTTTTCCCGGTCCAGCTGACTTCCCACAGTTTCTCGCACTTTTGTAATATGTTGTTTGGAAAAGATATGGTCTCTTATAGACAAACGTGCAGAATACTTTATTCCACATAGAGAACACTCTGGTCTTGATCCATCAGTTGCATTCTGATTGATCATGAATGGCTTCCCTATGTTAATTTTGAATTTTTTTTCTTTTGCTCGAGCATTCTGAAACCAAACCTGAACCACACGTTTGGGCAGGCCAATCTCGTTTCCTAGCATTTCACATTCTTGCATGGTTGGAGTCCGATAGTCACTAAAGCAAGCCTTCAACACTTTAAGCTGTAGGTTACTCATTTGTGTCCGAAATCGCTTATGACCTGGCCGATCACTGTTTTTGGATTTAAACGGGTTGGCTCCAAATGGATTAGGTGAACTTGGATCTGCTATGCTTGATGTTTCACTGCGATCAGCATTATCATCAGGATCATCAGTAATGTAAACATTTTGGTCATGTTCACTATCTTTGTCACTGAAATGTACCGATGGGCTAGTTAAGGAGAACAGAAACTTGTCATCGCTGATCTCCATATTAGGCATGTTTGTGTTTTTTGGCAAACTGTCATTCATAATATTTTTTGGCTCTTTAGGAGATGATGTGGATTTCATATCTCCTGAACTACCAGTCATACTATCCATTTCATTATTTCCTTCATCTCCTGTTGTGGCATCACTAATTGCTGTATTAATTGATGATGTTTCATCAAAATCAGTTTTATTGTGATCATATCCACCATCAACAGGAGCAGCATTCAGATTCTCAATGTCTTCATTGCATTCTGCTTTGAAGGAAGAAGGACTTAAAAGATTCTTCGGTGACATTTCTGCCGTTTTACTAACTGGAGTTGAGACAGTAGAAGCTAATTCATTTTCACTTGATAAATCAATCTTTGTAAGTGATGGATAATCAAAAAACATGTATTTTTGTGGGCTCTCCCCTCCATCTTCTGTGCCTACCAAAGGACTTGGTGGCAAACTATAACCTGCTTGTTTTCCTTCATTCCAGTGCCGAGAACGAATGTGACTTTCTAAAGCAGACTTTGCTTTAAACAGTGCTCGGCAAAATGGACACCGTTTATGAGACTGTGCTGGACCCACTGCACGGAATTGTCCTTTTCTTTCCCGAGCTCTTGTGTTTTGGAACCAGACTTGCACAACCCTTTTTTTGAGTCCTACTTCACGTGCAATATGATCAAGCATTTTTCTGGTAGGATTAGAATCTAAAAGGTATTTTTCATAGAGTATTTCTAGTTGCTCTGGAGTAATGGTAGTTCGCAATCGCTTATCCCGGTGCTGATCCTCACCACTGTTTCCTCCCTCTTTTTCACTACAGTTGTTATCCTCCTTATCATCCAGTTTTCGTTTAAGTGAGGCAGAAACTGAAGCAGTGTGGTGAGTTGTATGAACTGAGGTTGTTTGTGGAGTCATCTGAGCTAAAGAACTATTCAGCAACTGCCCAGTCATCAGAGGGTTGTTAGGATCAAATATCATATAGGGCATATCTATGGGTCTTTCTAAAAACTGAGAATGAAGAAATTGATTTTGGGCTGCTAAGAAATGCATGTGCTGGTGCTCTTGCCAAAGTTCTAGAGTGGGAAAGGCAACAGTACACTGGTCACACTGGTACTGTAATAACTGAGGAGGTAGACTGTTTTGAAGAGAAGTCAGTGAGATTGTTAAAGGGCTGGAAGGAACAGGTGTAGACTGTGATGCAGAAGGTGGTCTTCCTCCTATTTGGGACTGTTTCTGTTGCTGTGTTTGAGAGGCTGAGGGCTGTGGATCAGAAGAAGTTGTTGGAGCAGACTGCAGTGATTTGGTGCCTTGGGAGGAGGTCTCTGCTTGCTTAGGTATGATATCATTTTGCTTTGGCTTTTCTGTTGATTCAGGTTTAGGAGAGGTTTTTTCAGGTTCTGGTTTGGGTGATGGCATTAAAGGTGTACTGCAACCAGAGCCAGAACTTGTGGTGGTAGTGGTGGTTGTTATAGCCACACTTTTGGATGAGTCAGATGGGCCATAAAATGTACCATTCTTGTAAAGCATTTGATCTGTAGCATCCATTGAATCTTCTGTTTGGCTTTCATCTTGTGCATCATCATCCTCATCTTTATAACACAGCTTTTTCTGATGCGTAATTAAGTCAAAAATTCTAGGAAAAACTACGCTACACTTCTTACATTGATATTGCATGTTGCTTGTTCGAATGTACCTCTCATTGGTGAGCTCTCGCTTCTCATTATCTTTAGTTTCAGCTTGATTCTCATAACTTTTACGAGCTTTCTGTCGTGCATTTTGGAACCATACAACAATAACTCGGGTAGGTAGGTTAAGTACTGTGGAAAGTTGTTCAATTTCATCATCTTTTGGATAAGCATTTGTGTCAAAAAAATCTTGTAAGACTCTAAGCTGGTAGTCAGTAAATCTAGTTCTAGATGATCGTTTGCTGAAAGCTGAATCAGACTTGTAATGTTCTAAAGAACTGGGCTGTGGTTCAATTCTTATATCTTCCAAAACTGTTATGGGAGGATTGCTGAAATTGTATGGAGAATCCTTGTTTCTTTGTCTTTCCTTGAATAGGGTATTGCGGAACCAATGTTTGATAACTTTTTGGGAAAGGCCAGATTTCTCAGCCATTTCCTGAATCTGTTCTTCACTTGGAGAATTGTTAATATCAAAATAAGCCCTCAAAATTTTTAATTGGTCATCTGTGATCCTTGTACGTGGCCTCTTGAACTGAGAATGCCGTAGGAAATTTGGATCCAACCCTAGTTGTTGCTGACAAAGCTGAGTAAGATCTGCTGACAATGCATCCATTGGGGGTAGCTGGAGGGCAAGTTGTGGAGGCAATGCTGGGTGTTGCACTGGCTGCATCATAATTGGGGGGAAAAGGGGAAGATCCAATGAAACTGGCAGCTGTACCGGTGGTGGCGCAGAAGGTGGAGGTGGAGGTGGTGGTGGAGGTGGAGGAGGAGGCGGAGGAGGTGGAGTTGGAGGTGGTGCTTGTAAAGGGGTGGGAGTCATGCTTTGAATTTTTCCAGAGCTAGACGAAGGAGGCTGTGAAGGAGTTGTAGGCTGAGGTGGAGGTGGTGGAGGAGGTGGTGGTGGTTCTGGAGAAGATGGTGAAATTGGATAAAGCTTGTCATAAGCTTCCCTGTATTGACGGGCAAATTTTTCCAGTGCAGTGTATGGAAAAAACTGGCCATGAACATGTTCTTGATGACTCTTCAATATCAGAATATTGGAAAATAATTTACTACATGCTGCACATTCCAATTTGTCAGTATTTTCACAATCACCAGTTTTGCTTTTCTTCTGTACCTTCTGTCTGTTCTCATTGTACTGAATAACCAACTCAAAGCCAAAGTTTTCTAACAATGCCTTGGCTGCATTTCCTCTTGCTCCAGAAGCAATTCTAGGTGGTGGAATGACTGGTTCAGAGCCCTTCTGTTTCTTTATATCTTTGTTTTCTTTTAATCCTTCACTGTCACTTGTGAATTCCTGCTTTGGTTTTTCTTGCTTTTCAGAAATTTCTTCTGATTCCTTATATGATGGTGTATCCTTCATCATCTGGCACTCTGTAGTTACTACACTATTTTGTTCCGTTTTCACCAACTTACTGCTTTGATGCTGCTGCTGCTTTTGTGGCTGAATCTGAGGTTGTGTTGCTTGATATTGTTGTGCTTGCTGTTGTAGTATCTGCAGTTGTGTTTGACCAACATGGTGTTGAGTCTGCATCTGTTGTTTTAGGTCTTCTAGCAGTGAGCCTGCCATACCTGCCATTCCAGGCATGCCAAATGCAGCAGAACTAGGCAAACCGAGGTCGGGGCTCAAACTGAACTCTGTCCCAGGAATATAGAATGGAAATAGAAACTGTGGCTGTTGAAACTGCAACAGCGCCTCTGGCGTCATAGGAAAATGAGGCAAAAAAGCTGGGTTTAGGAACTGGGGCTGGAAAAAAGCTGCTTGCTGTTGCAGTTCATGCTGAAGTTGCATTTGCAGTTGTGCTGGTGACTGGGGAGGATGATGTGTAGGCTGAGCAGAAACTAATTCAGAAGCTTGCTTTTTATTTAATTCTTTGGCATCTATATGGGTTTCTTTGCTGTTAGCCACTGGTAAGCTTGTAGGGTCTACTATTCCTTGGCTGGGGCTATTAACGTTCCCTGCTATGCTATTTCCACTCATTGCATTACTGTTTGGTTCTAATTTTGCAGCCCTTGCCTTGGTTTGATGAAGCACAGATCTCATATGGATTTCCAGTGTAGAACTTTGGCTATAAGAAACATTACAAATGCTGCATTTGTAGGGTTTGTTGTCAGTGCTGCTGTTAGCTTCTTGAGGGACAGGACTGGATGCTTCCTGCAACACCTTTTTGAGTTTATGCAAATGTGAGACTGAGTTATAATGGACCAAAAGAATGTTCTTTTGAGTGAAGGATTCTTTGCACACTGTACATTTATACGGCCGAGAAGGATCTAGAAATTTTTCCATAGTAAAATTTGGCCCTTTTCTAAAAGGTAAGGTCCGCTTTGGTTCTGAGCCCATTTCATCTGGAATGGAGCTACTATCGCTTCCTACAGGACTTGCTTTACCTTCCTGGTCAATCTCATATTCTCTTTCTATCTCCTGTTCTAGTGCATGTTCATCTTGTGCCATACTTTCACTCTCTGCCCAGAGTTCACCATTTACAGGTAAAGACGTACATAACTGCTGAATTTCAGCTTCACTGAGTTCTGGGTGGCCTGCTTCCAAATGTTTTTTTAAAGCTTGGAATGTACGGAAACTACGTTGGCAAAGGCTACACATGGTAGCAGCCCGAATAGCGTGATACTGGGAATGTATTTGAAGCTTCTGCATAGTCTTAAAAGCCAAACTACAATGGTTACAACGATATTTATAGACGTGGCGATCAGAAACTGAAAGCTGCTGCCTCTTCTGTTGCTCATTCAACTGATCTGGCAGTGATTCAATGATCTTTATATCCTTAGTGCTGTTTTTGTTCCATTCTGGCATTTCAGTAGATTCTTTGAGTGGCTTCTGTTCCTCTATTTTAATTTCCATTCCCGTTTTTGATTCTTCAAGCCCAGGGATATTCTTCTCCTCTGGAGGACTTTCACCTAGTTAAAAAAGAAAAAAAGAAATTATATTTAGCCATTATAATATTTTACTATATAGAGTATATGTTAAATGAATGAGTATGTCCAATATACCCACAGATAATTGAAGAAATCTTTGGAATCAACAGCATACATTTTTAATAAAACACTGACTACAGCTATTTTCAAATGAAATGTATGTAGTTCACGTGCTTGAATTTTAGGCATAAGATCTTCATTTGACATAAATCAATTAACAATATAGTTCCCATATTATTAATGTTTGTTGATTATCATAAATAAATTCTCAAAGAATATGGCAAAGATCTTTTCCTGCTGGGCAATATCCCTTAATCTTAGGTGCTGGAGATTGACTCAGCAAGCTTACATAAAACATGAACTTTATAACAGATTTAGTCTCTTTCCTCCCACACATTTTTTACACTTTTAAGGGAAAAGACCTTTTATGACACTGTGCTCCTAAGAAAAACAGTGCAATGTAAATTTAACTGAAAGAGAAAAAAAATACCAAAAAGCACTACTGCTTAGTTGCCTTACCTGAATATTTCCCAGAACCCTCAGCTGTCAAACTTGCAGAGGTGTCACAATCAGATTTCTCTGAAGAAGCTGCTGGCAGTAGCATACTATTAGGCATCAGCATATCTGGTACAGGAACCTAAAAAAGAAAGCAAGAAAGAAAAAGTCAAAAATGACTTACCAAGGTAACTGCTCAATTTATGGCATTTACCATATATGGCCAATTAAAACAACTAATAGCTTCATTAATCTTTACATTTTCATATATCAGAGGAAATTGGAAAGGGCTGAATATTGCTAATGCAAACATTCTAACAATATAGAGACTGAAAGCTCACACTGTCCTTTGCTTGCCATGAACATGTATACTAAGCAGTTTGTGGGTCCGGCTTTACTTCTCTGGGCACTAGTAAAATCCAGTTTAACCTCAATCTCACATACATAAGGAAGTCAATACAATGGGTACACTTCAAATTTTGGGGAGATTCTTTTCCCCAGCATATTTAGCAAACTTTAGGATTCAGTTAAGGAGTACATTTAATAAATTATGGCCAGAATTGTGTTTGTACTTTTGGTATGGGGTTCCTGCTCTCTAGCTGGGACATTGCATCAGTAGGCTGGACCAACAATCCTCAGGTACATTCTATCCCCACTATTTTAAAGGTATTTTCATAATTTTAAAACACTTCTGAGCTTCTTTTATTCTTCTTGATAATGCAGGAGAGTTTCTAGAAGATAATGTAATTGTACATCCAGGATGATGGTGGTTATACAATTAGATTACAAAACCTAGGACAATTAAAAATGCCTCTTGTTGTTTCTTGCATGAAGACTTTTAGCCCTCACACCACAATTTACAGTAAATTAAGACACAGCATTCCCCTATGGTAAAATATGTTAGTGGATCTGGTACAGATTGTGCATAGAGGCACAGGGGTACTGATTTGATCTTGAAAGGTTAACTTTAATGAGAGCTTCAGAGTTTCATGTCCTTGAAAAATAGGGTTAAGTGAATGAGCCAAAAGGATAGTCTGAGTTATTGGCAGAATGAGGAAGATATCTCAGGAGCCCCGATTCCCAGTCTCTCACTTTAGTTCCAGTGCCAGAATATATTGGGCATCAGTTACGTACATGGACTTGTCAAATGCACATCAGCATTTTAAACACTTACTGTCATAAGCAGTTTCTCCACACAGTCAGGTGACACACTGTGCAAATGGGTTAAATGCAGCTGGAGATGCATTTTGTTGCTCAGGACATCCTGGCAGAGGGGACAGCAGATTACAGGCTGCATAGAATGCTGTGACAGGACATGCATCTGGATACGATTGGGGTCCCTGCTATTGTAGTTACAATAAGGACACTGGTAAAACTGAAAAATAGCCAACAGAAATTCAGCTCATTAGACAAAGTACATTTAATGAGCAGGGAAAAAAATAGAACCTAATCATACTAGCCCTGTTTTCAAGAACAGAATTAGATAACAGAAATCTTGCTACTTTTTGCCACTTTCCTGTGATTACAGGCCTTCATTGCTTCATCACTATCTTCAGCTGTTGCCCAAGACATACAATAAACATGGGAAAACAAAAGGTTCAGAAGTAATTTGTGTGTCACAAATTATAGTATTCTGTTATATGGCAGCAACATAACTTTGGCAATTACATTAATGGGCTTCTTTATTTAGTTAACTCATGACTTTTGTTATTTTATATCATGCTATATTTGAATTGGCCAAGAAGTCCCCAGGTGGAAAGGAAGAACACACCTCTAGATCACTATGGCAAAAAGTATCTGATAATATGAACAGAAAATATGAGGTACTTTGGCACAAAGTTTGTATTTCTAGAGATTTCTAGATCTTGTTTGATTTTCTAGGGCTTTCTTTGGTGTTCTTTGGCCCTCAAGCACTCAAATACTTTCTGTATACAGCAATCTGGTAATTAGTTCCAACATATAGATTTGAATACTGTAATAAATCTGGACCATTTTATTTTCACAAAATGGATGAGATCAAGGAGACTTTTTGTTTTTTAATCTGGCCAGTGCCAACAAGGACAAGCCACATGGTGAAACAGTATGACAAACATTATCAAAGAAACAAATTGTGGCATCAGAGGGTCAGTGCATATAGCCACAAAGGTCTAAAAATTCTCTTTACCTGTTCATGACCAAACTTATTGTCCTCAGACACTTTGGGCTTTTTGGGCGCACCATCTTCTTCTTTTGGTGGAAGTAGTGGTTGTTCCCCTGTTGCAATATTTACTTTTGGTTCCTTCTCTGGTGTGTTTATTCCTGCTTCAAAGATGTAAGAACATGTTATATATAGCTAACATTGTTACTAGGTTACTCTGATTGTGAACTGTTAGGGTCTCATTGCAATTTAAAATATTGCAGGTTATGCATTCAAGTAAAACTATTTTTGAAACTGAACAGGTACAAAGGTGACAGCACACTTATCTTTGAAGCAGAGCAGACTCTATAAATACATTAAAATGTACTCTTCTCTCTTGTTTAGATAACCTTATATTGCCTTAAAAGATTAATCAATAACTAGCTCTCTCTAGCATCTTGGCCTGAATGTTTATACCACATTAAATGAATCAACTTACACCCTCAATTCTTTGTTCTGCAAAATAATTATTTTGTTAACACTTAACTTTTCTTTGTTTCTCTGGAACAATTAAACAGCATTTTTTTTAAAAGCCATCTTACGCTACAATACTTGATTTAAATATCAAAAAAGAAAAGAGAGGATTTACACACAACAAAATTTAAATTACATACAAAGGTAAGTGATTTTATGTTGCACTAAATGTTTACCTTATAAGGTTAAGGTAGTACATTGTATTTAAATGCAATAATAGTACTATTTTCTGTAGACAATTTTAACAGTATGTATTAAATGATATAGTTAATATTCAGTCTGAACTGGCTGCCTAATGTGGCCAGGCTTGCACACATCAAAGAAAAGAGTGCGATTTTAATTTCCCAGTCCGGAAGAAAATTCTTTCCAGCGTCAATTTGCCAGATAATCTCTTCTGCTAGGCTGGATATTACAACAGCATTGGGTAGGCATGTCACATACATCTCATGACAAACACAAAACCTCATTTACCAACCATTCCAATCTCATCATAGCGTGGCATCATCTGACCTTTTTTCTGCTGTTTATTATGAGTATTTCTAATTTTAACTTTCAATTTTCACCATCTTCCAGTCAATTTGCAACTAAATTATTTCCAGGGTGAGGACACTATCACTGGACAACTGGGTGCAAATACATCTTGAAATGCAATGAAGCTAAACCATTGATTGCTATCAGACCCAATGTAAATATATTGTCGAGGGGTAATCTGACTGTATGCTGTGCATGAAGATTTATCTTGATTTTTTAAATCCACATGGAGTTCATATAAATGAACAAATTCCACCTCATTGTACAATAGTCTAGTTTTAATTTTAAAATGAGGTCATGGCAGACACTGGGGGGAAAATCCTTCAAAAATTTTCTTGATATTGGGAATTCAGGGAAAAGGAGAGATGAGAAGAATGGCTGTACTATAACCATACAGTGTTAAGTGTTTTGTTTTTACAAAGTTCCCTTTGAAAAATGAGCCAGAGATATTTTTGCGCAGTCATTTTTCAAGTATAGCAACATGTTGTAAAGAAAATATTAAAATGTACTGCAGCCCATGGTGCAATGCATTTTATTCTTATAACTTATTATTTTAAAAATTAAAAAATAACTTATTTTAAAAAGAAACAAGCCAGAATTGGGGATGAAAATGAATTTCTGACACATTTGCTTTCTGCCTAAAATTATAAAATTATTAATATGAATACAATAACTGAGACTATAAGCAAACATGCAGGATTTTATTTCCTTTAAACAGTGCCAATGGGTTGGATCCAACCAGATTTTCTGCTGTGCAAAGGAAAGGAGGAGGTCCCCTTTGACCACCAAAAAGGCTGTGCTAGGGATCTTGGAACCTGCATGAACAAAAGGCATGTGCAACGGGAGCTATGGGGGGGGGGATTAGCTGAGGGTGCATGAAAAAGCTGGCTAGATCCAACCATATGAATTTAAAGACTTTAAGGTACTCAAGTAATAATATATTTTTCAGACAGAAATTATTTTCATGCTATCCCAGTCATTCCAAAGCAAAGTAAAGCCTTGTCCTACATTTATAGCAGCATAATGGTAATGTAATTCCCCTTGAATGAATCTGCAGGTCAGCGGTTTAATTAAGGAGTTTTGGGGTGTTTTTTTAAAAATGCAAATTAAAGGAAACCAATGAATAGCCAACAAAAATAATTGATGTGTTTGTGGAGGAAAAGTTCCTTCCACAATCAGGAAAGTGCCACCAATATTATACTCATACTCCTTAAGTTTTTGACCAACAGCCATAACAATCCGGTAGCCCCAGGTTCTACTCTTCTGCAATCAGTTAATGGAGGATTACTGGGCTGCAAGGTAAGGTTGCTATACATGTCCCCATGTGTGAACTTTTAAAATGATGGGCACCAAGTAACATCTTGTAGGTTGCTGATTTTTCTCTCTCAAAATAATGTAACTTATCCTGTCTGTCCCATGACCTATTGAAGACAGAGGACATGCCCTCCCAAAAGCCCCTCCCTCTGTTCTCTCCCCTGTCACCCATCACTACTCATTATGTGTATATAACTAAACATTCCAACAGAAGAACCATCAATATCCAGATTTATCTGTAGGAAATCTCTTATTCTTATATGAAGATGGCCTTTTCTGAATTTAGGGCAGTGAATTTCCTAATTTAGGGCAGTGAATTATACTCCCCAGTACAAACAGAAGCAGTTTTATCAACAACAGTACCAATTCATCCATTCTTCTCCCCTTCAGCATTAGTTTTTAAATTAATTAATAAAGAAACGATTCAGCCATTCAGAAAATGTTTATTTTTAACAAAATTGTCACCAGAATCAATTCATCCATTTTTTCAGCACCACCATACAGGGGTACACAGAAGCCATTCTCTGATGTTGCCCTAGCACTGTGGAATACCACCCTCTACAGTTCTGTTGAAGTTTGAACTCTTGGTGGGTGGACAGAAAGTGTACTAACCATACAAGTTTTAAAATAAGTTTATTTTGAGAAGGAATTTTTGACCATCTGCTTCATAATCTGGCTCACACAAATACTAAAATGGCTTTAGTGACTGCATTTCCCCCCATTTCTCCTTGCCTACCACCAAGGCTTCAGAGAGGAACAAAGTGATTAGTTAGGATCTCAGTGTCCGATCTTAATTTTTACAAACATAGTAAACACAGTAGTTAGTACTTACTTAATATAACAAAAAGAATATTTGCCAATTAAATTTATAATCAAGTATCATTAAAAAGACTGCTCTCTCTCTTTCTATGCACACAAAGGAAGAGTGAGATTTCTTCAAATCTAAAGTAGTGGGAGCTTACGCTCAGAACCTGAGGCATGAATCAGCAGCAGTGAAAACAACAACTGAACTGAGACAGTCCTCAGTTTCTTTATTGATAAGCACCTTAACTTCACAGTGGATTGGTGAGATTAAAATATTTATGAAAAAGTATTTAGATGAGATCTGATTATTTACATATTTTCTATTGTAATTGTGGGGTCCATTCAGTGCGTGCACTTGTTGCAAATCTAACACATTTTGAGCTGGGCCATCTGCACATGATCTAGGGACTATAACAGCAGCTCCCAAGTTAACATCACTGCCAGTTTTCTCACAGAACAAAGTTTAAGTCCGGTGGCACCTTTAAGAACAACAAAGTTTTATTCAAGGTATAAGCTTTCATGTACACACACACTTCTTCAGATACAATGAAATGGAAATTACCAGTCCATACATATAGGTAGAGGGTGAGCAGTACACCAGCATACAGCATAATGATGCTTATCCGATTCAAGGATCAAACAGGAATAACAAGCTTAATATATGTGGTTACCATTCATTTGAGTTTAATTCTGGGGAAAACATAGTGGAGGAAATAAATATGTCAAAACTGCAGATTGATGGGCAGATGTATCCTTAATTGCAGAATGCTGAGAGTAATTAACTGAGACCCTGCCATTATGCTCCACCCATCTCCTCTCTAGCTTGGAGGTGACCTTACAGCATCTTCTTTGAAGTGGGGTGATTGGCTGTGTAGTTATCTCCCCAGTTCCTAGACCAGAGAAATATTAATTACGTTACACTACAATCTACTGTTTTAATTTATTATTCCAAATAAGAAATAAAATTAAATAAAGAGGATGTATGGCCCTTCTGGTGAGAATACAGATGTAAGGGCTGAACAAGAACAACATATGTAGTGAGTTAAGAAACCAATAACCCTGTTAAGTCCTGGGGAGTCCATTGTTTTGACTGTTTTAATAATTTGCAATTCAGTAATTTCCCATTCTAGTCTGTTCCTGAAGTTCCTTTGCAATAAAACAGCTACTTTGAGGTCACCCATTGAATGTCCTGGAAGGTTGGAGTGTTCTCTTACAGGTTTCTCAGACTTGTGATTCTTGATGTCAGATTTGTGTCCATTTATGCTTTGGCGTAGGGTTTGACCTGTTTACCCTATGTAGAGAATGGAAGAGCATTGATGGTATTTAATGGCATATCCAGTGTTAGAAGATAAGCATGTGAATAAGCTTGAGATGGTGTCAATGTTGTTAGGTCCAGGGATTGTGTTATCTGGGTGTATGTGGCAGCAAACTTGGCATCTGGGTTTATTGCAAGCGCTGGTACCAGTGTCCATGTTCAAAGTAGATGTTGTATTGTTAGTTGCTGTAGATTTTACAGGTTGTGTGGCCATGGTCTTGGCATTGTAGAACCTGACGTTTCGCCAGTAGCTGTGACTGGCATCCTCAGAGGTATAACACAGAAAGATGGAGTATCTGTGTCAAGGTGAGAAGAAAAATGGTAGGCAGGTAATTTATATCTACTCCAGAAGGTGGGGTAGGGTGAGTCATTATCTTGTAGGAGTTCGCCAGGCTATGAACACCTACAAGATAACAACTCAGCCCTACTCCACCTGTCTAGGTGTATGTGGCAGCAAAGCTGGCATCTGGGTTTATTACAAGCTCTGGTACCAGTGTCCATGTTCAAAGTAGATGTATTATTTTGGGTGAGGATTTGTGTGAGATTGGAGGACTGTCTGTGAACAAGAAAGATTTGTTTCCCCAGTACTTGTAAAACAGAACTGTCATTATCCAGTTGAGGTTGTAAGTCGCTGATTATGTTTTGAATTGAGAGCTGTATATGAGCATTAGGGGTGCTGTTATTGTCTCTTTTGGGCCTGTATTGCAATTTCTCTGGGTACAATTCTGGCTTTGTTAATCTGTTTCTTGACTTCATCAGGTGGATACTTTAGTTCCAAAAAGGTTGGCTGTAGATCTCCCAGGTGAGAATCTCTGTCTGTAGGACTGGAGCAGATGTAGCTGTAGTGCAGAGCCTGGCTGTATAGAAAGGATTGTTTCATATGTTTAGGATGGTAGTCGGAGGCATGTAGGTATGTTTGTTGGTCAATCGGTTTCTGTTATAAGGTGGTGTCTATGCGTCCATTGTGTATTTTTAGAGTCGTATCCAGAAAATGTATTTCTTGCATAGATTGGTTCATTGTCAGAGAGATGGTGGGGTGAAAGTTGTTGAATGCCTAGTGGAATATGTCCAGGGCTTCTTTACCATGTGTCCAGACAATAAAAATGCCATCAATATACCAAAGGTATAAGAGAGGTATGAGTGGGTGGGAATTTAGGAAGTGTTGCTCCAAGTAAGCCATAAAGATGTTAGTATACTGTGGATCCATGCGGGTGCCCATGGCTTTACCACTGATCTGAAGGAACAAGTTGTCACCAAAACTGAAGTGGTTATGGGTGAGAACAAAATGGCACAGTTTGGTGGAAAAGTCAGCTGTAGTTTGTCAGAAATCATATTCATCATCATTATCATCGTGGAGGTATCTGCATATATGGACACTGTTCTAGGACCCTATGCCATCAGCACTCCTAGTTATGTTTGTGACACCACTTAGTTCACAAGCACACTGTGTGGAATAATCAGAAATTCTTTGTAGCTTTCTTGGATTTGAAAGGTGCATTTGATTCAGTTGACAGGGACCTTCTTTGGATTAAATTAGATCAGCTGAATATGGACAAGAGACTCCTTTTGCTCATTAAGAAACTTTACTCTCTTAATACTTGCCAGATCAAATGCTCACTAGCAGACAACTTGACACCGAAGATTGCTGCAAATAAGGGTGTTAAACAGGGTTGTAATCAAGCCCCCTTTTTATTTAACATCTTCCTCAGTGATCTTGCTGCCCAGCTGCCTGCTGCTGACTGTCATAGTCTCAAACTTGGTGCAACACATGTACCTCTGCTACTTTATGCCGATGACACAGTGCTGCTGTTCTGCTCCAGAGTTGGTTTGAGACGTCTGCTGTCTCGCTGTATTGCTTTCTTTACTTACAACAAGCTCCAGCTAAATTATGACAAGTCTAAAATCCTAGTGTTTTCTAAAAAGTGGAAATCATACAAATGGGTCATTGATGACAAAGTGATAGAACAAGTCAAACACTACAAATATCTAGGTATTCATTTTCAATACAATGCGACCTGGTCTATCCACTGCAAACATGCAGCGAAGGCAGCTAGCATTAGTGCATCGGCTATAACACATTTCTTTTACTGCGGGGGCAACCAATTTGTGCTGGGTGCAATAAAAATCTTCAAGTCCAAAGTGATTTCACAACTACTATATGGTATCCCAATTTGGATTAGGTCCTTTGACTGTGCCATAGAGCGCGTCCAATCCAAATTCCTGCGGAAAATTCTGGGCTTGCCAAAATGTGTCTCAAATGCAGTTATATATCTAGAAACTGGCTTGTCTTTAATAGAAACTTATGCATGGCTCATGACGTTCAAATACTGGCTACGTTTACACTATAACTTTGAATCTGGGAGCCTCATATATCACATGCTCTCTGCGCTCAATGTGTCAAATTGGTCAGCATACACTGAGGAAAAAAATCAAAGTATTGGGCCTTTCTATAGAATCACTGTCTATGCTGCCCTCTGTTGCTGCATTCCAATAGATTAAAAACAGGATGTTATATACTGAGCGCCAGAAATTACACCGTTTAGCTAATAAAGCCTGCTCCCCCTTGAGTTTTGAGATCTCCCTTACCACAGGGAAGATGGCCTCATATTTATCTTCCCTGCAAGTCCCACAAAAATGCAGAGCATTTACTCTGGCCAGATGCAATGCTATACCTTCCACCATTTTATATGGCACATTTAACAAGATATCTCACTCAGCCAGATACTGCCCCTGCAAAAAAAAAATGAGGTGAGACAATTGCTCATGTCCTTCTGCATTTTCACCAGTATGTGGATCTAAGGTATATATATTTACATTCTACTTTAAGTAGCATGATGGATTGCCCTGATGCACTTAAGGTATACCGACTTTTAAATGACTTCTGTTCTGATATCACTGAGAAAAAGGCCAAGTGTCTTCGCTCCGCTTTAAAGCTGTGCCAAAGGATCCCAGAGACATAGTATTTTCATAGGTGTGTTTTAATCTGCTCCTAAATTGTACATTTCGATCCATAGTATTTTTATAGATGTGTTTCTAATCTGCTCTTAAATTGTATAATCTTTATCGACAATTTATGCCAATAAAGGCTAACTTGAACTTGACACCACAGACTTTCTGAGGAAAGTACAACCTTTGAACAACCTTCCAAAGAACAACCTATTTTAGCCACCATGGTTGTGGAATCTGTATACCAACATCCCACACAAAGATGGATTGTAAAACCTGCCATTATGCTCCATAATAGATTAGAATAGTAGATTGTAATGTAACATAATGAATAGTAGAACATAATGTAATTTGGAATGGTAAATTAGAATGTATTTCTCTGGTCTGGGGACAGGGGAGATAACTCTATACAGCCAATCACCCCACTTCAAAGATGGTGTAAGGTCACCTCCACGCTTGAGAGGAGACAGAGCATAATGGCAGGGTCTTAGTTACTTACTGTCAGCATTCCATAATTAAAGATACATCTGCCCATCAGTCTCCAATTCTGACATATTTATTTCCTTCACTGCGTTTTCGCCAGAATTAAACCTAAATGAATGGTAACCACATAAACTAAGCTTGTTAGTCCTGTTTGGTCCTTACATCTGTTAAGCATCTTCATTATGCTGTATGCTAATTTACTGCTCACCCTCTACCTATAGGTATGGACTGGTGATTTCCATTTCATTGTATCTGAAGAAGTGTGCATGCACACGAAAGGTTATTTGAATACCTTGTCGGTCTTAAAGGTGCCACTGGACTCAAACGTTGTTCTGCTGCTTCAGATCAACACGGCTACCCACTTGAATCAGTTTTCTCACACTATATTATATCTATTTTAAAAAATAATTTATGTATGAAATTTGTCATTTTATGCAGCCACATATTTGACACTTTCTTTATATTTTCAGAGTCTTTTACATAAAGTTATTTTCCCACCATTTTTACACTCTTAAACATCTTTTTTTGGAATAGGGTTTCATCTTTCCCATGAATTAACATAGTTAATTTGTCAATTTCTGTAGTGTCCAGCAGTTTCAAAGCTATATCCTGTCTAGAGGGTAGTCTCTCATTTTTCCAATATTGGGCTAGTAATATTCTTGATGATGTTAGGATATAAGTTAACAAAGTATCTTTCTTCTGGCTCATAACAATCTGGAATGATATTTAGTAAATATATTTCAGGTAGTAAGCTAAGATTAACATTCAATATTTCTAATATCTTTTTTACAGATCTCCAAAATTTTTGCATTTTTTCACATTTTCACCACAGATGAAAAAAGGATCCTATGTTATTTTTACATTTCCAACAATTTTTAGAAATTGTAACTGAACATTTAGCAATTTTGTCAGGTGACCAGTACCACCTATGAAACATTTTGTAAATATTTTCTTTAAATGATGTTGATTTGAGAAGTCTCATTATTTTCCATATTTTAGCCCACTCATCAATGTCAATATTATAACCTATATCTTGCATCCACGTTACCATAGAGGATTTAACAATTTCATCCTGCATATAGTTCTCCAACAGAAACTTATATATCTTTTGAATTAACTTATCACTGGATGATGTAAGCCGCTCTGAGACACCTTTGGGTAGTGAAGGGCGGGGTATAAATCCAATCTCTTCTTCTTCTTCTTCTTTTACCTCACAGGGTGTCTGTTGTGGGGAGGGGAAGGGAAAGGAGTTTGTAAGCCGCTCTGAGACACCTTTGGGTAGTGAAGGGCGGGGTATAAATCCAATCTCTTCTTCTTCTTCTTCTTCTTCTTCTATCTAGTAGATTTTCATATGGCACCTTCTTGTTTTCAGATAATAAGGTGGGTTTGATAAATGCTTCTAGAGGGATACCCATTTGGGGTTTTTCATGTAATAATTTTATTTTAGATTTTGCCAACATTTTATCAGTGCGCTTCTCAAAATATGCTGATGAAAGTTGGAATGTATTTTTTCTGTATTGTACCAAAGATCAGCATGCCATCCCATACTGAGTTCATGCCCTTCCAGATTTAATGTTCTTGTATCTTCTAGTATTATCTATTCTTTTATCCATACTGCTGCCGCACCTTGATAATACAACTCCCAATTAGATAGCCCAAATCTACCTCTTTCTTTTTTAACTTGTAATGATTTCCATTTGATTTGTGCTTTTTTGGGGTACCAAATAAATTGTCTAATGATTTTATCAAGCTCCACAAAGCGAGGCAATATATTCATTTTTATAGCAGCTATTCTGCCCAATAATGAGAGTTGAATATCTTTCCACTTCAGTAGATCTCTTTTAATTTCTTCTATAAGCTTTTTATAATTTGGTGGCAAAATGCCTTTCAAAAAACAAATTCTGTGCAAAAAACCTGTCAAAAATGGCATATTCTACAATGCCATTTCAGTCAAGTTCCTCAAATATCCTAAGTTCCATTATACTGACTAATTATATGTTATGTGAAGAGTATGTTTTGTTTTTGCAAATTTCTGTCGAGCTAACTCTGTTTTATACCAGTTAGCACCAACAGGAATTGTTTTGGGTTATGAAAGTACCAATATTTTCAAAATTGGCTCTCTGCCATTTACAATGCAATCCTTTAAAATCCACTGAAATAAGTGGTCTTGGAGGGTGTTTTTAGCATTGTATCGCTAGTGTATTAGTGTCAATTATCATAAGATATAGCATCTCAAATATTAAGACACTATGTCTCTGTTATTTCCATTTCATATTTGTGGGGAAAATTTAATTGGATCTTTAATCCATGGTGGCCAGTACACTTCTGTAGAATACTTAAATGTTTTGACTTACACTGTTTTTAGTTTAGACTTGTTAAGCCATTAATATGCAGACAATAAAACAATTAAATATTCCAGGAAGCATGCTAGGTCCCCCCACTTAAATTCTAAAATCTTATATAAACCACAGGAGAAGCACCTTGCCCACTCCTATACTTTTAACCCCACCAGAAAATCATGTCCTTTGGCACATAAACCTTCCGTCGGTAGCACAAGGACAATATTATCTTCTTATGACTTCTAACATGTAAGGACTGAGCCCATTCATTGAAATGTCCAGAACCAAACCTAAGAAATCTCTGGCTCACATTAGACCTTTACTAAAATTAGAATTTACAAATAGCAGAATACTCCCCTCATTTAAACACCTATATTGCTCAGCCTTAGACAGTATAAAAGGTAAAGGTAAAGGTTCCCTTGCTCGAAAGCCAGTCGAATCCGACTCTAGGGTTGCGGTGCTCATCTCCGTTTCAAAGCCGAAGAGCCAGCGCTGTCCGAAGACATTTCCGTGGTCATGTGGCCGGCATGACTAAACACCAAGGCGCACGGAACGCTGTTACCTTCCCACCGAAGTGGTCCCTATTTATCTACTTGCAATTTCTTGCTTTCGAACTGCTAGGTTGACAGTATACAATACAGTATAAGAATATTTTGCTAGTCATAAGCCTCAGTCAATAGACCTGAGGACGAATCTGACTAGACCTGGTTAGGATTGCTTTTGCAATGTGTGTGTGTTTTTATGAAACAGAAGCAACCAAGAATGTAATCCATGCAGTATGCCCATATGAGTATACCTAATTTGGCTTTATTTTCACCATAGGTTTGGAGAATATGAGGGGCATAGTGACCTCTTCTTCACACACACACCTCCAAACAAACTTTAAAATAAAGTATTTTTAAAAAAAGTTTTAAAAGTTTAGAAGCCATCTATATTGTAGCTTGGGCCACTGGGATGATCTGGATAGTAATCTATGTACTAGGACTAAAGAAGTACACAGATTTGGTCTAGCATATTTAATTCGGGGTGAATTCAGTATTTTAACAAGTTCCTTGTGAAGAGTCTGAGCCTACATTAAACTTCTGCAGATGAGGTAGTTGCCACAAAAGTAGTAGTTTGAAGGGTCATGTTATTTGTACACTATTCATATAACTGACTATGCATTATTTAACAGGGAGATTTGTAATGTTCTGAATCATGACTTTTCTGTAGAGTACAACCAACTTATGTAACATATGTAATAAACAATTAAAAAGACACACTTTGGTATCCATTTACCATAGGTAGTAATGACTAAGGACACTGCCACTCATATTTTATCTCAAATATCTATGTGTGAGCATGGTCTATGGGTGAGGCATGTTTGCATTGTGCTTACCAGGTGAATCAACCCAGCTAGTGGAGAACGTGTCACAGTAACATGAGATATACAGTCTTGGCATGGAGAATCACTAAGTGATTGACTGACTTGTTAAGTAACCACAACATAAACATTATGCTTCAGTTTATGGCCCCATGAGGGAGGTAATACATGAATTTGGCTTCATGATTTGGTAGATACCTGATACCTCTTCTGCCTCTTTGCTCTAATCACAAATTATTTGTCCTTATACAGCTAATTATATATTTAAAGATCAGTTTCAACATAACAATTACAGAAAAAATATAACGTAAAATGTTATTTAGTGCCGCAGTAATACTTAATTATAAATGAGTTTCAAAATTGAATAGTCAGGTATTATTATAGCTACATCTATGATGATCAGCTAAATTATAATTTTTAAATCTTAAAGTACGAACAATGGTTCAGAGGAGGTTTATGTTAACTTGGAGAAAATCAAACAAAAATATGTGCACTAAGGAAATAAAGTACTTGACCTATAAATAAATATACTGATTCATGATTTATGAATAAGTGAATTGATAAAGGCTATGTAGTTTAGGACTTCTGACATCAGATGATATTATTCAAATCCAAAATAATCCTAAAATTATAAAAACTGGTACAGTATTTTTGGTAACAGGATTTGTCACATCCTGAACACTCCTTGTTGTGTGAGTGTATATGTGTATGGCTGTAGATCACTGAAATGATTGCACCTTTAATTTCGTTGTACTGTGTACAATGACAATAAAGTATATATTATATTATATTATATTATTATATTATTATTATTATATTATTATTAGAATAGAATTAAAGGATAATTTTATTGCAACAATGAAGGTACATTTCCATTGCACCTTGTGTTTACTACCTTATTAAAAAGTGTTCCCCTTAGCCATCTCAGAAACATATTACATTTTCAATGCAAATGTATTAATCTGGATAAATTCCATATAAATTCCTACATTATGTAGAGCTGTAATTTGGATTATAATTAATCTAAAGTGGCACTAGATTTAAATGACAGTATAAATGAGGCATTAGGAAGCTCTTCTGTTCTGAATGAATATTCAAAAAACATAGCTTGCTTATTGCCAAGTTTCCTTTTGAAAGTCTCAGTCTGTGATAAGGAAGGCAGTGGAGAAAAACAGTTTACATAAATGTATGTGCACTAAACATGTTAATCCTTTCATTTTTAATGGATTAAATACTAAAAAGGGGTGACAGCCAATGCTCCCTCTAACCTGTGGAGTCTTGGGAGCAAAAAATCTACTTTGTGAGCATGAAAGTTGTGAGCCGGCAGTTTGGCTGCTGCATCAGTTAGTTTGCTCTGGAGCCATCCTTCCTGAGCTGAGACAAAAATGTGTGAGCTGGAGACTAAAAAACTGTGAGCTAGCTCACACTAACTCAGCTTAGAGGGAACACTGGTGACAGCACTTTTCTGTCTAACTTGTTCAGGTGGGTAGCCATGTTGGGTCTGAAGCAGCAGAACAAAGTTTGAGTCCAGTGGCACCTTTAAGACCAACAAAGTTTTATTCAAGGTATAAGCTTTTATGTGCACACACACTTTTTCTTTTTTATGTAAATATTTTTATTGGTTTTGCTAAAGGATTTACAAAATACAAATGAACACAATAAGTCGTAGTTTCTGTATGTTGTGATTAAGTTAATAACTTACAGATAGTCATAATATTATACAGCACGGGTGTATTTCTGTGAGTTGGTAATCTTGTGGATCATGAGTTATCTTATTTGTATACACTGAAAGTGAACTATAAATATAGCCACTTATGATATATTTGCTTTGCTGGAAGTATATCGTTCGTTACCATGTATTCAAGCACTGGGGCCCATATCCTGAACAAATTTAGTGTAAGTTGGCGTTTTTCTATTATTCGCTCTATTCAAGGAGTCTGTATCTTCAGATACAATGAAATGGAAATTACCAGTCCATACATATAGGTATGGTGAGCAGTAAATTAGCATACAACATAATGATGTTTAACAGATGCAAGGACCAAACAGGAATAACAAGCTTAGTTTATATGGTTACCATTTGTTTGGGTTTAATTCCGGGGAAAACATAGTGAAGGAAATAAATATGTCAAAACTGGAGATTGCTGGGAAGATGTATCCTTAATTGTGGAATGCTGACTGTAATGAACCATGCCATTATGCTGTATCCATCTCCTCTCAAGCATGAAGGCGACCTTACAGCATCTGCTTCTTTGATGTGGCTGTGTAGAGTTACCTCCCCTGTTCCCAGACCAGAGAAATACATTCCAATTTACCATTCCAAATTACATTACAATCGACTATTCATTACATTACGATCTACTATTCTAATCTATTACAGATAAAATAAAATAAAATAAAAATGGCTCAAGTGGTTAAGACACTGAACTGCAGGCTGTGGAAAGTCAGTAGTTCAGCAGTTTGAGACCCGAGTTGCCGCATGACGGAGTGAGCTCCCGTCTCTAGTTCCAGCTCCTGCCAACCTAGCAGTTCGAAAGCAAGAAATTGCAAGTAGATAAATAGGTACCACTTCAGTGGGAAGGTAACAGCGTTCTGTGCGCCTTGGTGTTCAGTCATGCCGGCCACATGACCACGGAAACGTCTTCGGACAGCGCTGGCTCTTCGGCTTTGAAACGGAGATGAGCACCGGAACCCTAGAGTCGGATTCGACTGGCTTTCGAGCAAGGGAACCTTTACCTTTATGGCCCTTCTGGGCGATTGGTGAGAATACAGATGTAAGGGCTGAATGAGGTTAGCATATGTAGTGAGATAAGAAACCAATATCCTTACTATGTCCTAGGGATTCCACTGTTCTCTGTGTTGTAATAAATTGTAACACAGCAATTTCCCTTTCTAGTCTGTTCCTGAAGTTCCTTTGCAACAATACAGCTACTTTGAGGTCACCCATTGAATGTCCTGGAAAGTTAACATGTTCTACAGGTTTCTCAGTGTGTCCATTTATCCTTTGGCGTAGGATTTGACCTGTTTGCCCTTTGTAGAGAGCAGAAGAACATTGTTGACATTTAATGGCATATACAGTGTTAGAAGATGAGCATATGAATAACCCTGAGATGGTGTAGTTGATGTTGTTAGGTCCAGGGATTGTGTTGTCTAGGTGTATGTGGCAGCAAAGTTGGCATCTGGGTACCAGTGTCCATGTTCAAAGTAGAGGTATTATAGTGGGTGAGGATTTGTTTGAGATTGGAGGACTGTCTGTGAGCAAGAAAGATTTGTTTCTCCAGTACTTGTGAAACAGAACTATCATTATCCAGTTGAGGTTGTAAGTTGTTGATGAGGTATTGAACTGTTTTGAGTTGAGTTGAGATATGAGCATTAAGGAAGTTTTGTTATTGTCTCTTTTGGGCCTGTATTGCAACAGATTATCTCTGGGCACAATTCTGGCTTTGTTAATCTGTTTCTTGACTTCATCAGGTGGATACTTTAGTTCCAAAAAGGTTTGCTGTAGATCCCTCAGGTGAGAATCACTGTCTGTAGGATTGACACAGATGCGGCTGTTGCATAGCACCTAGCTGTATAGAAAGGATTGTTTCGTATGTTTAGGATGGTAGTTGGAGGCATGTAGGTATGTTTGTCGGTCAGTAGGTTTCTGGTATACGGTGGTGTCTATACATCCATCATGTATTTTTATAGTATTCGGAAAATATATTTCTTGCATAGATTGGTTAATTGTCAGGTTGATGGTGCTGTGAAAGCCGCTGAATGCCTGGTGGAATATGTCCAGGGCTTCTTTACCACATGTCCATACAATAAAAATGTCATCAATGCATCACAGGTATAAGATAAGTATTAGTGGGAGTTTAGGAAGTGTTGCTCCAAGTCAGCCATAAAGATATTAGCATACTGTGGGGCCATGCAGGTGTCCATGGCTGTACCATTGATCTGAAGGAACAAATTGTCACCAAATCTGACCTGGCTAGGATTAATGTATGGTTTTTTTCTGGAACTTCTTTGGGAAGGCTTGTAACACTTAACTCAGGAAAAGAAAGTCCAAATGAACATTCAGTTATACACAAGCAGTTATGCAGTCATTAGGACTAGTTGTCAAGTCTGTTGAGAATTAAGCCCATAAAATGAATGCTTCATATGCAGAATTTAGAGAATTCTTTCAAAGGATTTAAAAGGTCAATTTGAAATAAGAAATATTGTCAGAGCTTGCTGCAAAAGCAGCAATGTTTGCCTTCAGCATCTATTTTTTTAAATGTATCTTAATGCCATTTTTTAAAAAAATCTCATTCTGTTTTTCTTGTAGTACACTCAGCAAGCATCCTGGCATTAGTTAGTCCTAAATGAACCTGTTCTTTTAAAAGGCCAATCCTTATTCAATATTGTGACTTCCCGTATACTATTTGCACTGAAGACCACCATTTTTTGCCTGGTGGTCCATTAGGAATTCAAATTAGAAAAATTATGTAGGTGAATTCTCTGAAATATATTCCAAGATTCGATTTATAAATCACATGGACATTCAGATGTTTCAAGTGGGTTCGTCTGATTTTTCCATTGGAATGTTTCTATAATGGCCTAGTGATGCACCTGAGCAGGGTGTTTTTTACCCTGTAGTTCTTTTCAGACATCATCTTTCCAAGAAAGGCACATTTTAAAGGAACCCTGCAGATAGAACTTTGTCACAAACAGTTCTTCTTCAGTCTCTTGAACTTAAAAGCAAGATAACAACACTGTAACAGGAGTTTCTTAGCAGTAAAAAATACTGAGCTCCTCATGTTGATAAACATGCACAAGAGGGGGTAGGAAAGAGAAAGGTTCAGTAGCACCTTAAAGACTAACAAAATATGTGGCAGGGTATGAGCTTTCATGAGTCACTACTCACTTCTTCAGATACCCAAGAGGTGGTTAAACACAAGAGGTGGTTAAACCTTAAACCTATCTTCTAAATAAATAAATACATTTATATTTTACATAAATTTGGCATCAAGAACCACCAATATTTTAGGATTTTGTTTTGTTTAAAAAAATATTTTTACAAATATCTTTACAAATCTAGACTAATTCATATTTAAGTAAACTTGCATGGAAAATGATATTTTCTGTATAACTAAATGTTTTTATGGGGAATACAAGCTCTTCTATATGCTGCTGTCATTGGGATACAAGGAAAAGATATATGACTACCTAAAACTAATAGGCTTCAGCCTGTTTCAGCACTTCTTCTGCTTGAATGAATTCAGCATAATGTAACTAGGAATAGCGTGCAACAAAAGTAGCCAATGTAATATTCATTGTGACCATAGATTTCCATCTCATACATAAAAAAGCATGGATGAAGTCACACATTTGCCAAATCAAACACAGAAAAAGCCTTGTGTATCCATGCCAGATGCTGGCCTTAGGTTTGTTTGTGCACAAGTAAATGTCATGACCTAGGAGTTTTTGTTTTCAAAAAGACAGTAGCTTTCATTACTGGACTTGGTATATTCCCAGAGATCAATATTACTCAACTCATAATCCGTTTTCAATGATATTTCCTCTTTTCTTAGGCAGAATCATCTGTAAACTTTTCTACCCGATTTTCTGTATCCCCCCCCCCACTAAATACCACAGATAAATGCCCAGGAAGAAGGAAGATTCCTGAATGTAAGCAATCATATATCAAGGACGGGAGGGGAATGGCAGGGGGAGAGAGAAAAGCATTCTTGCATTCTTAGGGCTGCAGGGGGAACAGAATTTAAAAGCATGGTGAAAAAATTCAGTGGCATCTAATCCTATGCTTATGAAAAATTAATATGCCATCAGAGGAATCACAAGTACAGCTAAGATTAATGAAAGGCGCTTAAAAATTACAAGCACACAAACTGATTTGATTAAAAAATAATCTTACTAGTCGTCCTGTAATATTCTTCAACTTATCCGCATCTATCCTGTCAGATGGTTATGATTAAAAATAGGTCAATGGGAGGCTACTGATAGAAATCACATGCAAAATACACATGCAATAGATAATAAGACTGCCCAGACAGTTTTAAATGAAAGACTATTTAATAAGATTTTTAAGAGTGACAAAATTCTAGCATCTTACCAGAGTCTTTACTAGTTTTTTTGCCTTCACTATTATTTCCCTCTTTCTCACACGTGTCTTTATCATCAACAGACACTGATGAGCTTTTAGCAGACCCTTCTGCATCTTCAACTTGTTCTTCTGTGAATGAGCATAAAAAATAAAAAAGCTAACTTAGGGACCATTCAACATCAATTGTAAACATGATGTTTAATAAGAGCAGCACTAAATTTAACAAGATGCTAAAATAATAAAGGAATGAGTGAAAAAGAATGGCATTTTAAAGAGATCTGAAATTAATAATTATTTTCAAAATTTAAGATTACAAACATTACTCTATCAGAACATATGTTGCTAACCAGTGTGACAGATCATATGTTTCTTGTTTTCTGTGTGTTGTTAGACATTATTTGTCAAGAAAAAAGGTACACAGTTTTTAACAAATGAAAGCACTTGTAGCAATATATTTGAAAGCAAAGAAAACTTCTCAAAAATAAATCCTGTTATATTCTGCATATCCTTCTAATTGCAACTTGTAAATGCTGTGTTGGTTCTAAACCTTGAGAACTCTGTTTTCTTATCCAGGGGGAGCCATGCAAGGTAAATGATACAACTTGGTATATTGCTTCAGAGGAGGCTGCAATATCCACACCTCCCTTACATGTTCACACCAGCTAGATTACATGAAAATCTTCACAGTAATTCAACCCAATTTAATTATTCTGTAATTTTTATCTATGCTGCTACTAGTGGATTAGTCTGTTTATGCAGTTAGCTTCAATGCTGGGGCGATGTAGCACTAATCCGTGAAAGGCCTACTGTTCCTTTTCATCTTGTGATCATTTGTCTCTGACTGTGCTGATGTCACATTTTAATGAATTTTAGCAATCTGAGTAATGCCAGATAACCAGACTTGCAACTCCCTACAGCACAGCATGCTGTTTTCATTGCTATACAAACAACAACAACAACAACAAAAGAATGTCACATTTCCCAGTTCAGGTAGGAATTATATAAATTAGAGGGGAAGGTAAAATGGGATTCAAAACACCAGGCTGCTCAATTTCATAAAATCTTTAATGATCATATAAATTAACCCTGGAAAGGCAAAAGGTCACATACATGCATTTGCATACACTTCACTATTCACTTTTGATAAGCAGAGCTTTTACACAGGGGAACATGATACAATTAACCCTTCAAGATCCATACAAAATGCAGCTACTGGCATTCTAAGTGTCAAGCATTAACTGAAAATTACACACTGCATAAAATTTTCATTGTAAATGCTATAGTGATTGAAAGGGGAAATCGTGGCCCCTTCCGCACCCCATGTTTTATTAATAACATTCTGACAGCAGAATGAAATATTCTCTGTCATATGGAGCAGCTGAGCACAGAAAAATTGCTACTTAGTGCCTTTCTCGCCAACTCTGCAGTGGAGCTGTATGCATAGGTAAACAATTGAAATGAACAATATCGAACTCTCCCCCCCAACAACTCCTCCAAAATGTTCACTGCTACTTGATTTTAAAAGCTGATCAGAATGTTCTGCTTTTTTTTCATGTATCCTGTGTTGTAAAGCTTGGTTTCAATAGTTACTTTAAATCAATAGTTCCAGGAAAGAGAAATACTTTTTAAAAAAGATGTGGCAATGAGCAAGTAACATAAAACACATAATTCTTACTGCTTTTGCAAGCTTTTTTCCCTCTCCCCCTCTCTCTGTGATATTACTAATCAAACACTGTATGCTATCTAGTCACAGCTGGAAGCAAGGCTGTGTTTGTTAAGGGTGATGGGGGATCACAGTTCGGGATGCTGTGAGCCTGTGATCATGACTAGGTTGGGCTTCATTAATGCCAAGTGCACACTCATTCACTCTCTTTCTCTCTCTGTCTTACACACACACACACACAGCATCTAGTCAGATCACATAGTCTTATGCAACCTATGACACTTTTTTAAACTCATCCTCTGGAATGGACACTCCTTCCTTCCTTCCTTTCTTTCTGATTTACCAGCACCATTCCCTTTAGGCAGGAAAATGAAGTGTCACAGTGATATTGAGTGTCCTTATCTTGAAGAGGCATAAAATCGTAAAGACGTCATGGTGAACATTAATAAAACATTGTGTGAGTGTGTGTGTGTGTATGTGTGTTAAGCAAAGAGCACTCATGAAGATAGTAAAATAAAACCCACAGTATCATCATCTGGGTTTCATCAGACAATTTTTGCAGGGTGCTCTTTTTTCTGGTATGTGTTTTAAGTATGAGAGAAATTCCCAGACATGTTCTCCTATACATCATCATGGTGTCTGACCTCAGCCTGACCCTGGCAACAGTTTGAGAAATCTGAATGTGAACAAAGACTCTGTGTCAGCAGCAGGGAAAGATTGCGGGTAGACTTTCCCCATCAACTTAATCGCAAACAGCAGTTTGGAGTCCATAGCTTTACAGGGCTCCACCAAGCCACAAATATATAACCTTTGGAGGTGAAACTGCCCTCCACCCCCTCCTCCTTTCTGTGATTTTTCGCAGTCCTTTGGTACTTTCTTTGATGTAGCAAGGCAATTAGATCTAATGTTCAAGTACTGCAGTCCTGTTTTATGGTTTCGAAGGTGAGAGCTGTTTATTACAGGTAGGCTCCTGGGGGCCATAAAGGCTTTGCAAATTTTAATCATGCAAAAACTAATCAAATCTAACTTATACACACCATAAAAATTAATATCATTATTATGCACTATATAAATTGGCTATTTCAGCTTTTCAATGGCAGAAAAATATTCGCATTCAGAAAAAATCTGGCATTTGTGTCAGAAATATATTTGGCTTTCCTTTCGGAAACTATTTCAGAGACTTAAATGATAATAGAGCTACTCAATTGTTTTCAGAAAGGCAGCAGCAAAGGCGCACTGATTTTTTCACTGTTATGGATAGAAAGAAGTAATACATTCTTTGTTATATAGTATTTTTAAAGCTTTTATACCACACCTAGTTTAGTTAGGCACTTTGTAAGTATTACTATTGTAATACCATGCTTTGAATTGATTAAAAATTGATAGCCTGCCTTTCCAGAATTTCAAGGCATCAGACAAGAAGACATAAGAGACAACAGAACAGTTAAAAAACACCATACAATTAGCGAATATATATGCTGAAAGTGATTGGGCTCACACTAATAAAAGTTCTACAATTATGCTGTAAATATGAGCAAGTTCTCATGGTCTTTTTGTATCTGTAAGATTTTTAACTACCTGCATTTATAAGGGTTATATTTTGAAAAGAAGTTATATTTTAGAAGTTAACAAAACACTCTTATCAATATAGGTATTTATTCTCATTTGAATTTGTTTAATCTAAATCATAGAACTCCTTTGAAGTCAAATCCAAGTTCAGTTATCAAAAGAATCTACATAAGTGTTTACTTGACCATTTTGCTTTCACATTTAGTAAACAGGCATATTACAGGCACTGGGTTGGATCCAGAATAAATTTCCCTGCCTCCCTCTTCTCAGTGATCTCCATGAAATGCTGTTCCTGGAATATAGCTGAAGAAAGACATGAGCGCGTCTGCAGTGGGAAGGAGGAACAGATGTGGACTGCCAGTTTAGTCTGGATCTGACCCACCATCTCTTGCCATAAAATATTATCCTCTCTACAAGTTAAAATACAAAGCAGAGGCCTTTCTATAACATAGGGAAAGCCATTGGGAGTGAAGCAGACTTTAAAGAACACATTATTAGGTGCTAATCATGTTAAATCCTTACTTTTATAGCACTTTTAGAACATTCAGAATATTGCACAAGTGTTATCCAAGCATGAAGTCCCAAGCAGACAAAACCAGGGCATGCTCCCAAAGAATGGAACGCAGATGGGTAGATCAGTTACTATATATCTGCTTTGGAAATTTTGGGCAGCATGGTTATACCTGCCACTGCAACCAGGGATCTTTTCGGGTGGAGTGCGCTGGAGCACTGTTCTGGGAGCCCAGGAGCTGGCAAAATGGCGGTGGCAGCAAGCCCTGCCCCCAGCTCCCCGCCTGTTGCCACCTTCCCGGGGCCTGTGCTGGAGTGCTGCGGCCCTGGGGAGGCTGGAGGAGGCCCGTTGCTGTCTTCCCGGGGCCTGCACTGGAGTGCTGCAGCCCCGGGGAGGCCGGAGGAGACCTGTCGCTGCCTCTCAGGGCTCGCGCTGGAGCGCTGGAGCCCCAGGAAGGCCGGAGGAGGCTCATCACCACCTTCACAGGGCCCGCATTGGAGCGCTGTGGCCCCAGGGAGGCCGGAGACCCCTCGCCACCTCCTTGGGCTCGCGCTGGAGTGCTGTGGCCCCGGGGAGGCCGGAGGAGGCCCGTTGCCACCTTCCCAGGGCCTGTGCTGGAGTGCTGCGGCCCGGGGGAAGGCCAGAAGATGCCCCCGCCGCCTTCCAGGGTAAGTGAGGGATCTGTGGGGTGTGTGTGGTGGAGGCTTGATTGGGGGAGTGGGGGGGATGGAAGAGCCTCCCCCTCCCCCCATCTCTTTGCCCTCTTTATTTCCCTCCTTTCCTTCCTCTTTGCTTTTCCTCCTTTTCTTTCTCTTTCCTTTCTCGTCCTTTCTTC
>NW_015172019.1:779466-796036 GCF_001447785.1 Gekko japonicus | reverse complement strand
ACTCTTTCCTTCATTCATTCCTTCCCTGTACTCTCTCTCTCTCTTTCCTTCCCTCTTTCCTCCTTCTGTGGCCCAACTCTTGTCTCCCCACCCCCGCTGGCTGGGGAAGGGAAGGGGAGGCTTTTGAAGATGCCTCCCCCCCTTTTGCTTCCCCTTCTGACATTACTTCCGGTGATGTCAGGGGGCGTTGCATATACTAATGAGCTATTATGCTAATAGCCTAGTAGCTCATTAGCATACCATATGCTAATGAGCTCCTGCAGCTCTTTTTCTACGAAATGACCTCTGACTGCAACTATTTTTATTTATTTTATTGGATTTGTATCCTGCCCTCCCCTTGACAGGCTCAGGGTGGGTTCCAACAGTAAAAGTGCAATACAGTTACAACCATTTTAGAACACAATGTAAAATGACACTACATAGATGTTGAATGCATGAAAAAATAGAAAATCCCAATGAAATGCAAAATGAAAAGGAAAATACAAAAGCTACAGAATAAAATGAAGTTAGGATTGTAGAAGAAAAGTGAGATAGGACTAGCTAACTAAAGCAGTTTTGACTCAGTTTTCAGTGATGCAACTACTGCAGCTTGGAGAGAGCAAGATGGAGAGAATCACTGGGAGCCCCCCCCCCCCATTGTAACTGGGTAAGTAGCAACCCTAAACAGAATTCATGGTGGGGTGATGCAGATTGGCAGTAGCTCAGTTTTCAAAGAGTTCTATACAGCAAAACGAATAGCCTGAAATCCAAGATAAACTAAAGAGGGTACAAAATGTACTTCTGTTTCATAGTTATGAAGGTTTTGCCACTACTCCAACAATTTTTCTGCATTCAGAATTTTAGCTGCTAGCATACACACAAGTGGTTTCTATTCTTTCATACAGGGAAAATGTGTGATGTCATGTGAACAAAATCTGCTCACAGTGCACAGCCACCACTTACAGGAACACCATGAGGGAACTCCCCTCTGCCCCATTTTTCCTTAGAGTACTTCCCTAGCAGCTAAGTTTGATGAGGAGTAGTGCTTCTCTGTCTCCCTTCCTGAACTCCTGGCTTGGAAGTGGGATAGCATTCCTTGCTTCTTCCTCTGAGCATATCTGACTTTGGAAAGCTGGCTTGAACCTGCCACTTGCCCTGCCTATGGAACAGGTCTCAATGATGAGCTAGGGGAATAGATGGGATCAATGGGATCATAATTCTACCCTCCCAATTCATCACCCCCATTAAAGCTATTGTTCTGTTGCCGCTGTAGCAAGTAGGGGAAAAGACAGGATCAGGATGTTGGAAAGTAAGGGAAGGGTTGAGCCCTCTCTTGAGAAATGAGGGCTGGGAGAAAGAAGGGGAGTGGGGCTGAGAGGTGAGAAATGAATTCTGAATCAGTCTCCATAAAACTAGCATTCTACTAGTTGGATTTTAAAAGGGACAGCAAAAAGAAGTCTGAAATTGGGAAATTCCAAAGCCTCTTTTCCTGAAATGACACTGGCAGACTTTGCTTAAGTGCTTTTATCCGTAATATACGCTTTAAATCCCCGCATGCTTGCATACTGCTAAGCAAAGCTCCCTTTGCAATCAACCCATACCCCCAGGTCAGGATTTCATAATATGTAACTACGAATATGTTGCTTTGCTCAATATGAAACTTCCCTACAAAATTCTTTGAAGTTTTTCACCAACAGTGGGCTATATTCTTTCTTAGGTATCGCTCTAACTTACAAATACAGTATAACACTCACATATTCCTTATAGCGGCCGTAAAATGTAAAGGCAAATTTATTCAGTTCAATCTTTTTTAATTTTAGCAGTTGTGTGACTGTTCCTTGCAAATTATGGGAAAACAAATCACCTTTCACGGTTAGGGTACTGATGATGTCATTAGAAGGACTCCGAGTGACCAAGTTCCCTTTCCTTTCCCAAACATATCCAGTTACAAAGGGTAGGACTCATGGCAGAAGAATGGTGGGCACAAATTTCGGTACAGGCTTAGAAACAAACACCCTATTCTCACATATTTATTTTCATTTATTTCAAAATAATGTCCTAACCAGTCATTATGGTTTTTTTAGTTTACAGTTTTCTGGAAAACAGCCTATATTTTTCTGATGTAATTCCCATGGATAAACCTGTTTGACCATCATTAACATATTATCCAAATCAGTGTTACTTCCCTAAAAAGATACACTAATGAAAATGTAAATTAATGAGACTTCATGTTCATGAGGTGGACACTAAATGTGCTGGCCTTGTGTTCAAAGACCTGATCGCTCACCAAGACCTGGTGAGAGATGTAAAAGTGATTGCACTGCTTGGGAACAGTGACCATAATGTTACTGAGTTCAACATTTGTATAAATAGGGAGTTGCCCAAAAAGACCGACACAACCACTTTTAACTTTAAAAGGGGTAACTTCTCTGATATGAGGGCACATGTGAGGAAAAAACTGAAAGGAAAAGTAGAAAGGGTCAAAGCCACTGGGGAAGCTTGGAGACTATTTAAAACTACAATCCTACAGGCTCATTAAAAATATATACTGCAGGTTAGGAAAGGCACAAATAGGTATAGGAAAAAGCCTGCATGGTTAACTAACAAAGTAATGGAAGCTGTAAAAGGTAAGAAGGATTCCTTTAAGCGGTGGAAAGCTAGTCTCAGTGAGGTTGATAAAAGGGAACACAGGCTGTGGCAAATAAAATGCAAGTCTGTGTTCAGGCAGGCAAAAAAGGAATATGAGGAGCATATAGCAAAAAATGTAAAAACCAACAATAAAACTTTCTTCAAATACATTACAAGTAGGAAACCAGCCAGGGAGGCAGTGGGGACCTTGGATGACCAAGGGGTAAAAGGAGTACTGAAGGATGATAGGGAAATGGCTGAGAAGCTAAATGCATTTTTTGCCTCTGTCTTCATTGTGGAAGACGAGAAGTGCTTGCCCACTCCAGAACCACTGATTTTGGGAGTGGTGTTGAGTGACCTGAGTCAGACTGAGGTGATGAGAGAGGAGGTCCTACGACTGATAGACAACTTAAAAACTGATAAATCACCAGGACCGGATGGCATACAGCCGAGAGTTCTGAAAGCTCAGATGTGAACTTGTGGGTCTCCTGACAGAAATATATAATCTTTCATTAAAATCTGCCTCCATTCTTGAGGACTGGAAGGTAGCTAATGTCACTCCCATCTTTAAAATGGGTTCCAGAGGAGATCCAGGAAATTACAGGCCAGTCAGTCTGACGTCAATACTGAGTAAGTTGGTGGAAACCATTATTAATGTGAGAATTAGTAGGCACATTGATGAACAAAACCTATTGAGGCAGACTCAGCATGGCTTCTTGTAAGGGAAGATCTTGTCTCACTAACCCGTTAGTGTTCTTTGAGAGACTGAACAAACATGTGGACAAGGGGGACCCAATAGATTATGTTTACCCTGACTTCCAGAACGCTTTTGATAAAATTCCTCATCAAAGGTTCCTAAGTTAGCTCAATAGTCATGGGATAAAAGGACTGTTCCTGCCTTGCCTTAACTTGCCTTAACTTAACTCCTGCCTTAACTTCCCTTTAAATGAGGGGGGGGGGAAAGAGAGGGTCAAGCGATCCTGCCTTGCAAGAGGCGATTTTGCCTCTTGCAAGGCAGGAGCCGATGGTCCCCGCTTGGGAAAAGCAGGTGCCCAGCGCTCCTGCCTTGCAAAAGGCGATCTTGCATCTTGCAAGGCAGGAGCCGATGGCCCCACTTGGGAAGATTAGGTGCTGAGTGCTCCTGCCTTGCAAGAGGCAAGATGACCTCTTGAAAGGCAAGAGCCAACAACCCCTGCTGTGGATGATCGGGTGCATGGTCTGGTCCCTGCTGGCTGCAAGCACTTAAAGGGGTCCCTTTAAGTTCTCACAGCTGGTGGGCCCCACGGGCCTGTTCTCCAAGCAGCATTGCTGCGTGGAGACTGGGCACATGGGGTCCTGTCCTCACCAGGTGCGAGCACTTAAAGGAACCCCTTTAAGTGCTTGCAGCTAGCGGGCCCTGCGTGCTTGATCACCAAGTGGCAATGCTGCTTGGAATTCAGGCGCACTGCCAGCAGCCCCCCCTCTTCCTCCACGCTCTCAAGAGAGAAGGGAGAGAGGTGGCTGTGGGTGTTCGGTTACCCCCAAAAGCGGGGAAATCCCACCAGACCAGGAGGTCTGGCAGCCCTAAAGGGAAGAGAGAACATGCAAGCACAACAAGCCATGTTCATGGGTCACAGGAACAAACATCTTGATTTGTGATGTCTGAATGCAGCCAGTAAATTCAGCACAGGAGCTGTATGAATAATGAAGTGCTGTTAGGAAAACATTTGAAACAATATTTTAAGTTCATTAGAAACAGGAAACCAGTTAGATGGCAAAGGTATAAAAGGATTGCTAAGGGAGACACGGAAATTGCAGAGACGCTAAAGGAATTCTTTGTATTAGTTTTCACTGCAGAAGACTCTGAAAGGATGCCTCTATGAAAATAATATCTTTTCTGTCAGGGCATGTGAAGATTTATGTCAAATGATAGAAAAAAGGAATTAAGTTTAAGAACTGACAGAAGACAACCATTTACCTGGACCAGGTGGCATTCACCACAAGCTATTAGAAACTGCGAAATCATTGAAGTAGTAAAAATTTATACATACACTTTCAAGAACTGGAGAATGTGGACACTGTAGTATCAATTTTAAACAAAACATCCAATGGAGAAAACAGTGAGTTAACCAAATCTGCAGATGACCCATGCTCTGCCAAATACAGGGTGCTTTGCGGTGTCATATTGTGGTGTCATGTCATGTAATGCCACTTTCCAGTTCAAAAGTCAAGCAGTAGCAGATCACAATTTCCAGATTACTCCCCAAACCCACCTCATTCCTATGAGGTCACCTCCTCCTTTCCAAATTCATATTTATGTGCATCTTCATCCACATAGATACTTTTCCATGCATCAGAACAGTTTATTGCTGATCATATAGGGCTCCGTAATCATTCTCCCAAAAGCTGATCAGTGTTGACACACCTATAATTATTGTCCAATGGTGGCAGTATTTCTGTGGTTTCTCCTGATCAATAACTAGCTGGTGTTGGTTTTCAGGCCCTTCACCATGCATGCCTTCAAAACATTCCTGCCAAAGCATTCTGCTTGCCTTCATATTATTAACACCTGCATTCCTAGAAAAAGTGGCACTCTTTGGATATGTCACTTGTTAAATTCGGCACAGTTGTCATTCCTTAATCTCCACAGAAACTGCCCTAACAAAACATGTTAGTTCAAGGATTTTTCATTTGGGAGCAAACTTGCTTTCTTATCTAGGCTTTGGCAGTATTGCCACTGATTTCTGTTTATTATACCAGCCAAACAGAATCCTAGGTAACTGGATCAACCTACCGCAGCTATTTCAGGCGTCTTCCAAACTACTTTTTTTTTTTTTTTACATTATTGATACTATTTGTTTGCTTATTGATTCCTCAGAATCTAGAATGACATTCCTTCCAAAATGTGTATTAAGTGGCTTGAATTCAGCTGAATGTTTTCATGAGTGGAAGGATTTCTGCCCACAGATCATGATTTTCTCAATCCATTTCCTGATCCCTAAATACTGTTCCTGTCTACCCATGACAGCCGGATCCAAGTCAGTATCTTCTTTATTGTACTCTTTTCTTTTTAAAAACCCAAAAATTACAGATATGAGAATTTATTTAGCTTCTGATTCAACTGTTGCATTATCCTTATGGTGTAAACTGCAGTTACCACACCTGGAACAAAGACAGAATTGGTAACTTAACCTTCCTGTAAAAATAAACAGGAACCTTGTAGCATCTTAAAGACTAAAAATCCTAGGTTTTCATGGACCAGTGCCTCCTTACTAAGCAGACATTAATATTTGAGGCATGAAAAAGTTAAATAAACAGCAGAATTTACATTACACTGTACTTAGATAATAACAGGATTCACATAACATCTGCACAACAATCCTTATAATAGTTTTGCAAAATAGGTGTTATTAAGCCCACATTTGCTGATATGGGGTACAGAGGAACAGAGGCCAGAATGGTTTGCCCAAACTAAGGCACTACTAAAGCGGTTTTAACTGGAGAGATGCTATACAACATAGTCCACAATAAAATCTCCTTAAAAAGCTGATTTGATTTTTAAAGGCACAGTCCCTACCAAAGAGAAGCACTCAATCCCTAGTGGGAGTGTCATGCAGCCTGATTTTATGCATCTTTACTGAGAAGCAAATTCTACTGAATAGATAGACCTTACACCTAGGTGAGTGTGCATGGCTCTTGAGCTTTAAGTTCAGATAAACAAAACTTAGAAATACTTAAACTGGCTAGGTTGTGCCCAATACTTTTTCATGCCTACATGCATTTAAACATTTCTAGGAAATGTGGACTCACTGTGGTGTTACATTAAAATGTAAAATACAAAGTGACAACTTTGATAAGTTCCTCTTTCTGTTCCCTCTTCAACCATCCAGCAAGGGGCTTGAGCTGCAAGGATGGCCATGGTTCTGCAGGCAGGTGAGCAGCTAGCTGATGCGGTGAGGGAACTCCCTTGCAAGGAGGTGAGCCAATGCAGCAGCAATGGAGCCGGAAGCTCAACATGCCCCTTGAAGGAGGGCAAGCCAAGGCTGCAGGAGGGCAAGCCAAGGTTTCAGGGCACACCTGCACTGATTCAGGAAGGGAAGGCAGGCAGCTACAGCACTACAACTTTCACTGTGCTTGGGGCCCAGGGCAGCAGGCTCAGCCCTGAATAATGGTGAACCCCTCTGAAAGCAGCCAGGATAACAGCAGGTTGGCTGGTAGCAAAATCACCACTTCATGTGGTGAGTCAGTGGTCAGCCAAATAGGCCTGAGCTCAGGTCAGGGGAAGAGGTGTAAGCTGAGAGGAAGCAGCACTGACATTCCACCAGGCACCAGCACCACCATTTTGGCCAGGCAGCAATGGACTGCTTCAGAAGTGGAGCAGGGAGCTATTGTTGTAAGAGAACATATCTACTCCCTCTTTTTTTCCTTTCCTCTAGCTCCAGCTTGGCCTCCAGGCTTACCATAAAGGCAAAATGCTGTTTTTTCTTCTGCTGCCTGACGTCTCATGGCAGGGTTTGGGGGCTCATAGCAGGAATTATCCCACTAGAAGTGGGCAGACTGAAACCATGGGGAGGGGTCCCTACTCCATCTTTCAGCAAAAGAAAAGCTGGTAGGATCCAGTCTCATGCTAGGATCCACTGCCATGCTATTAGATTAGGTACACTTAGGTCCCGCCCACACGAGGTGATTTGGGCCAGTTGCGGGACAGTTCGGGGGCGGATCAAACCAGCGCGATCACACCACAACATCTGGGAAGTGTGGTGCTTCCGTCCCCGAACTGGCCCTTCCCCGCTCAAATCCGCTTCAAGTTGAAACCACCTACCTTGGTGGTTCAATTTGAAGCCGCGCTTCTAGCCGGGTGTTTGATCACTGGCGCCTCCTTGCGCCGGCACAACCCCGGCCTGGAGTCGAACTGTGCATGCTCCGACATGCGCAGTTCGGCCGGCTCCCGATTAGGGCCGTGTTTTCTCCCCGGGGAGAAAAGGCGCCGCGGCCAGGGGATCCGTGGGATCCCGCTGTGTCCAGTCCTACTCAACGTTGGCAAGAGGCTTTTCCCCTGCCGTGTGTCAGGGGCCTTACTGCCTTATGCTATACAGAGAGAGGTACCATATAACTCCATTCATTTGAATGGGCATGCCCCAATCTGTGTACAATTAAGCTGTTCCTTAATTAAGTCCCACTGAACTGTGAGAGTTTTGTTTCTGTGGATCAGGCTGTTATCTGTGTCACTGCACTGGTATATAATCTTCCAAAATAGAAAGAAGAAAACAAGAAACCACAACATTCCCCTATAGCCCCTCCAACTGGACCATGAGGAGGGACAATGATAATCTGTATTAAACACATAGAAACAAAATTCTCTCACAGCCATATAAAGTTCTTTCAATGATTCTGAAATTACAAGAAAACAGGGAGACCAGCAAAAACAAGCAACCATGCAAACGGCAAAAATGGAAAGCTACCAGTAGGAAACAAACAAATTAAAACACTTCCCTTCTATCTCCCTCCTCTTCTTATGAAGCCAGAAAAAAGCTCACACCTTCTCCATCCCTCCTCATGCAGGAGGCAAAAGGTTAACTTAATGTGGCCCAACTGGACTAGGGAAAGTTCTGTGCTGCTCAGTGAGTCTCCACAACTGAAGTCCAATCTGGCTGACAGCAGGAAGTGAGGAAAAACTGATTCTGCTTGGCTAAAGCACCTTGTGCTCTGGAGATAAGCCAAGCAGATGGAAGCTCCTGCTTGGAAGGATTGGCTATTGAAACCTAGCAAAGCTAAAGGCAGTCAGGAAAGTGAATAAGTGAGTCACTTATTCCTGGCTGGGGTGTGAATATATCCAAAGCAAAATGAAGTACCACATTCATGGCTAGATTGAGGGAGTAATCCAGAAACTGATTTAAGGTGCAAATACTTGGGAGTAAATCTCTTGGAACTTCCTTCTGCATAAATTCTGCATAAGCACAGAAAACCAACAAATGGATAATTTTAAAAGACTGCAGTTATTCACTCACTCATCATCTGCTAGTGGTATTGCATTGAGCAAAGGGGTCCTAATTCTTTCAAAGGTGTCCAGTCCTACTTAAACCACAATCCAGAAAGGCAGTAGTAGCAGCTGCAGTTGTATGAATGCAGGTCAGAAGTAGGTGGTGGGTCTTGCTGGGGTTTCAGCTTCTGCTCAATGATACAGACCCCAGATGTCATGAATTCCAGTACAAAGCAAAACTTCACATTTACACCAATGTAAACTGAAGATATCTTGGGGATCATAAAAGAATGCTAATTTTTTGTAAAAAATCAGCTGAGTGCAATAAAAAAGTGAACTTAATATTGGGAATTAGGATTGCTGGGGAAAAGATCAACAACCTCAGATATGCAGACGATACCACTCTAATGGCAGAAAGTGAAGAGGACCTAAAGAGCCTCTTGCTCAGGGTAAAAGAGGAGAGCGCAAAAGTGGGCTTGAAGCTCAACATCAAAAAAACTAAGATCATGGCATCCGGCCCCATCACTCCTTGGCAAATAGAAGGGGAAGTCGTGGAAGTAGTGACAGACTTCACGTTCCTGGGATCCCAGATCACCGCAGACTGTGACAGCAGCCATGAAATTAAAAGACGCCTGCTCTTTGGGAGGAAAGCAATGGCGAACCTCAACAGCATGATAAAAAGTAGAGACATCACCCTGCCAACAAAAGTCCGCATGGTCAAAGCAATGGTATTCCCAGTAGTCATGTATGGCTGCGAGAGTTGGACTATAAGGAAGGCCGAGCGCCGAAGAATAGATTCTTTTGAACTATGGTGCTGGAGAAGACTCTTGAGAGTCCCTTGGACTGCAAGAAGATCAAATCAGTCAATCCTAAAAGAAATCAACCCTGAGTGTTCCCTGGAAGGCCAAATAATGAAACTGAAGCTCAAATACTTTGGCCACCAAATGAGAAGGGAGCACTCACTAGAGAAGACCCTGATGCTGGGAAAGACTGAAGGTCAAAGAAGATGGGGACGGCAAAGGATGAGATGGTTAGACAGTGTCATAGATGCAATGAACATGAAATTGAGCAGGCTTCAGAGGACGGCGGAAGACAGGAAGGCCTGGCTTGATCTGGTCCATGGGGTTGTGAAGAGTCGGACTCGACTGTGCGACTGAACAACAACAACAACAACAAATATTGGGAATAGCTGAAAGAGAAACTAAAAATCTAAAACATCAGGTATTAAAATAATCATGTTCTATGATGTGCCAATATTTGGAACACTGTGTGTAGCTCTGTTTTCTGCTTTTCAAAGCCTCAAGAACTGATCAGTGAGAATGAAGAACTTTTATTAAGAAAGAAAATTCAGAAAGTTGGATCCACTAAAGGGAATATAATTGCAGTTTATACAATAACGAACAGTGTAAACTCAACAGAGAAATATTATTATATGTCAAAACATTAGAATTTGAGGTTATCCAATAAAATTGATTAGAAGCAGGCAAAGGTCAAACAAAAAGGATGAGCAAAATGGCAAGTATTGCCATAAAAGGTTGTGATAGACAAGCATAGATGGTTTTTAATATCTCATGGATGATCATTCTATTAATTATTATTCATTATGAACCGAACTTCTGTGTTCACTCAGTACATCTGATCACTAGGTGCAGGGGAGGAAGAAGAGGATATGGCTGAGGACATACTTTGATTGTACAAGATCCCAGGTTCAACCCATGACATTTAAAATTAGTAGCTGTTAGGAAACACCTTTTTCTGGAAAACTTCTGCCAGGCCAAAAGACGCAAAGCTAGATGGAGCCAGGGTACAATTCAGTACAGGAAAATTCAGTATATATGTTTATATGGCAAAAATGGGCTTTACATCACCTGTTCTGTTTTGCTTATGAGGATTTCCTGGGGTGGGAAGGAGCAGTGAGAAGCCAGCAAGCCACTGGTGTGCTTTGGTCTCATCTAGCAATGTCCTTATGAATGAGTGGAACAGAATAGCTGCCTTCCTGCCTCATGAAAGGAAGAATGATGGAAAACGCGAACAATTTTAAAACAGCACAAAATCAGCAAAAAATATTAGTGCATATTTTATTAGAGTAGTAATGGTGATGACATACTTTAATAGTTGCTACATGTTTTATGGCTCTGATTTTCACAATTCTTGTACTAAAAATATGTATACATATTTTACAGCTGTCAAGCATTTCTATTCCATTGTGGGGGGGGGGGGGATCTTGTTTTTAAAATCTTTAAAGAAATGTAACTTCCCAGATTCTTAATCTGAAAGAGTTCTGCTGATAAATATTAAGCTCTTGCTTGCATCACCAGAAAGAACCATCTTTATTACAATTGTAATGGCCATTAAAATCCATACATAATATCCTCCTGTAGTTAATCTTCTGCATTGCTACTACAATACTACATAAATTAGGCAAAGTACTTTACTATATACTATATCACCAAATAAACACCTCAGATACCCTTACACATTACTGTTACTAAATATTAGATTCATCCTAAAGGGTTTGTTGAGATACTATAGACTGAATACTACTAATTACCAACTACATTACCAACTAATATGCCATTGTGCACAACTAACCAGTTGGTAAATCAGTGGTACAATCCTGCTAAGTGGCAATGAGAATTTTACATTAAACCACACTTGATTCAGAAATCATAAGAGGTAGATAACTGGTGAAATTCTCCTCTCTCCTTGCCAGGCCATTAAAAACAACTTGTATATTAAATTATAAAAGGAATATCACAAATAGATATCACTTTATAATCATAACTGGGGTACTGTCTTGCACAGCCATATGGAAGCAGCTTTTCCTTGATGAGATCCCACATGGCTGCCAAAAATACAGCAGTATATAAGTATTAAAATAAATAAATCTTAGTGGCTCAGAGCTCCAAATGCATGAAAAGACCCAGCTGATCTGTCCCACAACAGATGTTATGTTATTCACATAATACTCTTAATCACATCATAGAAAATCATCTCCTTTATGACTGCAGGCAAAGGGCACCAGATTCAGCCACGTTTCCCTCGTGCAACATGTGTTGAAAGAATATGTCAGATCACTCTTGAATTATATATAGATCCTTCTACAAATAAGTGTAGTTAACAGAACCACTTAGGACATTGTGCCTTCAAAGTATATTCTTACTTCGTGCAGTCTCAAATGACTTGTGCTTCCCTTCCTTCCCATCTTTTGAGTTAAAAAAACCCCCACGGTATCTCTGCCTTCTATAGAAGCATTCCACGAACTCGATAGTACTCAAATACTATCTAGTTCGTGAAACCCTTTTATAGAAGGCAGTGATAATCTGATTTTTTTAAAAACTCAAAGGATGGGAAGGAAGGGGAGGCACAAGTGATTTGAGACTGCACGAAGTAAGAATATACTTTGAAGGCACAATATCTAAGGGAATCAGCTTTTCATTGCATCTTTTGGGAAATGCATGCAATAACAAATACAGTATAACAAAAGCATATCAAGGACATTTATATGTAAATTTCAACAGTACTGTTGGGCATCAAAAAATTTCTTCTAACTTAATAATTTTCATGTTGAATTTAATAATTCTATAAAAGAAAGTATTTCTTCAAGAAGCTGCAGGGGAAGAAATGATTTTGAATCAAATGAATCTTTCCTAGATCAGTCATAACATGAACATTTCCAGGACAACTGGCTCTCAAATTCCAATGCATCTGAAATGCATTTTAGGCATACTTTATGACTAACAGGCCAACATATCTCTCCTTATATATAATTGAGTAGTGGTCCCACAACATTCTATGCACTCCAAAAATCAGTTGGCTCTGTGATGTGTCAATCACAAGGTGCCTCTATCCACTGGCTGTGTTGCCTGAGTTCTCTCCCACCCACTGCAGCCTAGGCCACTCTTCTCTGATTGGGCCAGCGTTTCAAGGTCATTTGCATATGGAAGCTGACTGGACTTCACTCCATTCTGCACCTCAAACTCCCCCCCCCCACGAGACAGTTGGAACTGTCAGTTGCATATGGGACCTGCTGTATTCTGAGGTAAAATATGTCCTCACTCACAACACATCACTTCCCCTTCAAAAGAAACAAACCCAATAACACAATCATGCCACACCACAAAAAACATAGATCACACCACAAGCAAAATACCACAAGGCAAAAAATGATAGGAAAAGGTGCCAGCAGTCACCCCATTACTGCCACAGATATGTACCTGAGAGCGCTTCAGAGGATGGTGTGCAGGTCCCAGGTTCATGTTATAAAAGCTGCCTGGGGGATTATGGACCATTCACAGACTTTCAACCTTAACATACCTCACAGGGCTGTTGTGCGGATCATACGGGGGAGAGGAGAATGATGTCAGCTCCTTTGGTTCCCACTGCAGGGAAAGACTGCCCTTTCCCTAGGCAGAGGCTGTGGGGGGATGTAAACCTGAAGACAGACAGGCAGATAAAGGTAGGCTGAAACCAGCCATTCGCTCATGGGAAACTACTGTTGCCAAAATCCAGCTGAGGGTTGGAGATCACTCAGAATTACAACTGCTCTCCAGGTGGCATTGATCAGTTCCCATGGAGACAATGGTGAACTCTGTGTCCTTATACCTTGCTGAATTGGCCCCCCTATGACAGCCAAGGTTATGTGGCAGTCAGGGCTTCAGAGCACGGTGGGGGCTGCTGGTGTGTGGGGGAGATGGAAAGCTGATCAATGAGGGGTGTTTGAGGAGGAGTGGGGCCTCAGACAGGTACAATGCCATAGACTCTGCCCTCCAAACCAGCCATGGCGTAGTGGGGAACCACTGTTGCCAATCTCCAGGTGGGGGCTGGAGATCACTCAGAATTATAACTGCTCTCCAGATGGCATTGATCCATTCCCCTGGAGAAAATGGTGGACTTCGTGTCCTTATACCCTGCTGAGGTTGCCATGGCAAATTGATTCTGCGTGCCCACGGCATTGGCACTCTCCCAGAGCCTCCTTTCTAGTGCTCATTGTATTTATTTCCACAATGGGCCTTATTCCTAGTTCTTCAATAAAACTGCAAAAAAATGGAAGGTACTAATTATAGCTACAGAATGTATAATAAGACATTCTTAATACTCTAACACAAATTTAAAACAGAATTTATCATTCAATTCTCATCATAGAGAAAAGCCATCTGTCATGACAAGTATGAAATTAGGCTACAACTTTAGTACATATAGGACAGATCTGCAAAAACAAATACTGGTATCTAGATATCAGGATCCATATTCCAGGATAGGTAACCAACCCGTCTTTTGGATTGGCCAGAAGAGATCTTCTCTGTTGTCAACTCTCCATTTTAGCGATACCATTCTGAATCTCAGCCTCATACATTTAATAATTTCACTCCTTTTGCCTTCCACTTATACACCCTAAAGCTATGTCAGATGGACTAAGCAGCAGTGCCACCAGCATGTCAATGAGCCCAAGGTCAGGAAGATTAGCCCGGTGCGGTTCCTGAACTATCCTTTTCAAATAGACAAGCCTTAGATCGCAACTTGTTTAACTGTGTTTCAGCTCTCACTCTTGCCTATCAGTAATGACACATATATGACAATGCCAATTTGTAAACTGCAAGACACCTGCTCTCCTGGTCTCTTTATCTTCTCGTTATGACTGTAAGTCACAGAGAGAAAAAGGTGCAACAAACAAGACTGCCTACTAGTGAATTTAGGGAGCACAGAAAATAATTGTGTGATGCAACAGTTTAGTCTGTGGCCTTGCAACTTTGGGGATCCAATGCAGTTGAATTCTGTCTCTAAATCTGGATATGACCTCCCACCTCCCACATAATGCTAACTCCAGCAGCTGTGAATGTAACTCTTGGCCCTAATTCTGTGAACATCTGAACAGAGGCAAATCTAATATATTATACATTTTAAACAATGGCTTAATTAGAAACAGACAAAAAAGGGGGGTGGTTTTTCCAAAGGTGAAGGTGCTATTATTTAGGGTTAGATTGTACTAAATTGTATTTGTCTTAGAATACTTTCTAATCTCCCTTAAGTCCACCTGTAATTAAAATAGTTTTACAGCATTTAAAACCAGCAGTCTAGACTGCTAAAACTATAACATCACAGGGAATTCTTCCGCTGTAGAGAATTATATTTGTTGTCTTGCTGTTTCATGAACTTTAAAATTGTTTTCTATTATAACCTATTTCATTGCTTTGTTCCCTCTTCAATAAAAGTGTGATAACAGGGTAACAATAAAATAAACCCTATAAGTGAGGCCCTATGTACCTTCAAATAATTAGTTGCAATACTTCATTGGAGAAAATTTACTGTCACATGTAATTAGTCATGAAGAATGATAAACATTACTAGTGATGGCTGCATTCAAATGATGTATCATGTACAGAAGGCAAAATATTTTTCTTTGAAATATGGCTCAAGAATTCTAGCCTATTATAAAGAATCCCAAAGTAGGAGTAATATCCTAGATAATGTTTGTTTGATGTAACAGCACAAACTATATGCAGGAATTACCCTCTACAAAGTCAACTTCTGGATGATACAATTATTATCAATGAGTATATCATAGCCCTATATTAGGGACGGGCATGAACCGAGAAACTAACTGTGGTTTGAGCATGAGATTTGTTTACAGCTGGTTAGTTTGGTCGCATCATTCCTGAATCAAAAAATGAACTGCCCTTTTTCCCATGGAGGTTTGTTTGGTTCGTCAGAGCAGTTCGTTCTCCAGACAGCCTGGCACCAATTCAATCAACTCCTAGTAGGTAATGCTGGGGGTGGACTTGTAGAGAGCCCTAGAAACATCCATAGCGGTTGTCCATAGCTTGATTGGCAGCTCTGGAAGTCAACCACGGAGCTCCCATTCTGCTCTATGGGAGCAGATTGTATGTATATATATAAATATGTATATATGTATATGTACACACACACACACACACACCACACCCTGACTCAGCTGCTTTCATTTTGCAGCAGCAAAGAGGAGTTAGTCATCATGTGAGAGCGAGTTGCGAAGAATTGCATACTGCATGGCTAGAGATGAGCTTTCCTGGGGGCACCAGCTTTGGGGGGCTATAACTCAGACATCCCAAATTCAATTTTTGCCAAACTTGGAAGAGAGCCTGCTGAAGACTCCCTGTGTTTGGCATTTCTAACTCATGAGGGGGCAGTTCTACCACTGCCCAAACTCACAAACTGAATGAACCACGAATCGGCTTGTGAAATGGGAAAAGTTCATGAAAGTTCACATTTTGTCGTTCTTGTAATCAAACAAACCACAAACTACCATTTTCCCGGTTTGTGCCCATCCCTACCCTACATACAAGAAAAGTATAACATGACATGCCTCTGTGATATCAGGCACAGGAAGCACCTTTAACTAGGAACATAGAAGTAAAGACAGAAGTAAGTAACATACTGTTTTGTACTGCCAGCGTTGACCAGGTTTTTGAACATAACAATAATGTCTGTGAATGATCTTTAAAATGTACATAAGAACATAAGAGACACCAATGTTGGATCAGGCCAAAGGCCCATCCAGTCCAACACTCTGTCACACAGTGGCCAAAAATACCAGGTGCCATCAGGAGGTCCAGCAGTGGGGCCAGGACATTAGAAGCCCTCCCACTGTTGCCCCCCCCCCAAGCACCAAGAAGACAGAGCATCACTTGCCCCAGAGCCCATATCGACACCTTGTGGCTAATAGGCACTGATGGACCTCTGCTCCATGTCTATCTAATTCCCTTTTGAAGCCGTCCATGCTTGTAGCCTCCACCACCTCCTGTGGCAGTGAATTCCATGTGTGAATCACTCTTTGGGTGAAGAAGTACTTCCGCTCAGCAATTTCATGCAGTGCCCACGAGTTCTTGTATTGTGAGAAAGGGAGAAAAGTACCTCTTTCTCTACCTGTTCTTTCCCATGCATAATCTTGTAAACCTCAGTCATGTCACCCCTCAGTCGTCTTTTCTCCAAGCTAAAGAGCCCTAAGCGCTTTAACCTTTCCTCATA
>NW_015172019.1:768056-777959 GCF_001447785.1 Gekko japonicus | reverse complement strand
CTCCATAGCACAGTCATTTAGAGTGTCTAGAAACTCAATCTCTTTTTCTCGACTAGAACACATATTGACCCAATCAATGTGTGGGTAGTTAAAATCACCTATTACGACACAGTGTTTTTGTCTAGCTGCTATCTTTAATTCATTCATCATTTTATACTCCTCCTCTATCTTTTGATCTGGTGGGCGATAACAAACTCCCAGTGTTAAGTTTCCTTTTGGCCCCCCTATTTCAACCTATAGAACTTCCAGAAGCGAATCCAATTCTCTTAGCATCTCAATCTTTCTGGACTTTATACCCTCTCTGACATACAGAGCCACCCCACCTCCAACCCTTCCCCCCCTATCCTTCCGATATAATATATACCCGGGAATCACCATATCCCACTGATTTTCCTCATCCCACCAAGTTTCTGAAATACCCACAATGTCTATTTTTCCCTCCAACACCAAGCACTTGACTTTATACCCTCTCTGACATACAGAGCCACCCCACCTCCAACCCTTCCCCCCCTATCCTTCCGATATAATATATACCCGGGAATCACCATATCCCACTGATTTTCCTCATCCCACCAAGTTTCTGAAATACCCACAATGTCTATTTTTCCCTCCAACACCAAGCACTCCAACTCCCCGATTTTACCTCGGACACTTCTAACAGATACAAAAAGTAAAGCCTATCAGAAAACAGTGCTAAAAGTAATAGAGAGCATTCTTCCACTAAACACTTTTTACAGCAAAATGCAAGCATGGCACAGTTAAATCTGAATGGTACATGTGCACTTAAATGGTTAGTTTCTCAGCAATGAATATAAAAGCAGGGCCCTTGTCACAGTTTTGCATCTAGATTAACCTGAGTTTTGAGAGTAAAGTGTGATTTGGCTATTAGGTTTCTAATACATATTGACTAACTGAATGCAGTTTTATTTTATGCAGTGTATCATGTGATTGCATTATATGTAGTGACATCAACTAGGCTAATATTTGCTATAATATGGAAAGAGGGGGAAAGAACTTCAGAGGAAGGTCTTACTGAGAAAACTGAAAGATTTTTACGTCTTGATAGCACTTACAGCTATCCAGAAAAATCACAATTAGATCTATAATGGAAAGAAGTTCTATACCCTATGGAATCAACTTTGATACAGAAGTAGTTTTGCTTCTCCTAGGGGGAAAAACACATCATGAGTAAGGTATCTTTGGTTGACTGTATATTTGTATGATTTATAGTAGCAAACAACATTCTTTTTATGCCTTTTCTCACTTTTATATAACAATTAATTTTAATATGATTTTTTCTATATTTTTAGAAAGCATTCCAAAATTAAAAGGTGCTAACATTAATAATAGGTTATTAAATGATGGTGGTCAGCCTTCAGTGTTCCATCCTAGTGGTCAGCCCATAGATCTAGCTGTTCTTTTTTTTTTGGCCCACCCAAAGGGGACTTTTTTATTTTTTGCATTTTCTACACACTACAATTATGGGATGGGGGAAGGGATACTAATACCCTAACACTAATAATATGGGTGATGGGTAAAGGAGATGTAATACACATATCTACTTGATAGGGAAAGGAAAACTACCATTCTACCATTCTAATCTATTTCATCTACTGGATTTGGGGAACGGAAAAAGCCTAATACATGTCACAATCTGAATAGTTGAAAAAAATGCTTTTTAACCTACTATTACAAGTTATACAGAGATTTGGTTCAATTATGATAGTACACATTTAATAGCTTAACACAATTACTGCCTTTAGTACTATTGTCTTAGTTCTAGAGTCTTTTCTTCTTGCGTTTCTTTGTTTTCAGGAGTTTTGGAGCAGCCTCTCCTTTCTCTGATTCAGATTATTCTGATGACGTGGAGTTTTGGCTTGTTGAATCCTGTGAGTGGGGTTCTTCTTCTTTTCCCTCCCCATCTGGTTTTAAATTCTTTTCCTTCTGCTTCTTTTTTATATTAATAAATTTTTCCGCTTTTGGAACAGAGTCTATTTTATATTTTTTGTCCTGGTAGTTGAAGTTCAGCCCTTCTGGGAATAACCATCTATATGGTATTCCTTTTTTTTTTGCAGAGTTAGAGTGAGCATCCTGTAGAGTTCCCTCCATTTTCTAACTTCAAACGGGATGTCTTTCAAAAATTTTATGTCTTCATTCTTGATTTTTAAGGTTTTTCCCACTGTTGACTTTAGCACCAGTTCTGTGGTAGATCGTTTCGTGAATTTTAGGTAGATTTCCCCTGGGAGTTTACGAAGTCCGGTTAAGTCCTATAAGCCACATCCATCTCTTTTATTAAATCTTCTTGTTTATAATCCATTAATGGGGCCAAGGCAACTGCCAAAAGTTCTTTTAAATCCTCGTTCTTCTTTTCAGGGATCCCATGGAAACGTAGAACGTACATGGATCTTTCCAGCTGGAGCTGTATTAGTTGCGTTTTATCAGAGGAGCTCTCCTTCTCTGCTTCATCCACTCTTTTGTTAATGCTCTCAGTCTTTTTCAACGTTTTCTCAGTTGCTGAGGTTCTTTTTGTCCACTTGGTTCAATTGTTTTTGGACATTGTCCCACTTAATGTTGAGGTTAGTCATCTAATCCATTAGGGGGCGCAGTACATTTGCTAACAGTGAATAAAAGTCTGTAGTTACTTCCTGGTTCTGGGAGGGAGTCATTGGTACATTATTTCTGGCCATCAGTTTTTTCTCCGGTGCCCTCCATCCTCTTCCAGCCATAATATCAACAAGAAGTAATTTTTTCCAAAACAAGACAAAAGTTATGTGATTTAATCCCACTTTGTATACTTTAGCAGTTTTTGCATTCACTTAACTTCTTATGTGCTTCTTTGAGCTCGAAGTCTTTTTATTTCCAATTTAAAACCGTTTTTAAAGTTTACTCAAAAGAAGGGGGGGTGATTGAATTCCTCTCCTCCAGCGCTTCAAACTTAGGTGCTTCCAATTACTACTAAGGTTCAGTTCGCTTTTTTCACATGAGCTTTGCTTAACTCACAGTTTGGAGCCTTGGAGATCTTTTGGAAGTATTTTTAGAAGTTTGATCATGATCGTTTGCTCTGGCAGTTGTCTCTGGGAGCCATGCTGGCTCCACGGCAATGGTACCTTTCAGGGAAGAAGGTGACCCTCAATTCCTTGGCCGTCGCCTTGGAAGAGGCTCTCCTCAGCTCCCCAGGCTGGGGGTCTCATACAGAGAGCCCAGGGAGGTCTGGGATGAATTCGGACCCCTCCTGTCAGCCGGGTCTCGGCGCGTCTCCATCAGAGCGAGGCGGGACGCGTCCGAGTGGTGAAACGCTTAAACCGGAAGTCGATCTAGCTGTTCTGGTAGCTTCAGGGGACAGGGTTCTCTATTGAAGGCAGCTCCGAATTGAAGGCCTGGTGGAAGAGTTCCGTCTTGCAGGACCTGCAGACTTCTGGGAGCTCATTCAACCAAAGAGGAGCTGCCACTGAGAAAGCCCTGTCCCTGGTTATAGCCAGCCTGGCATCCTTGGGTCCGGGGAGGGCTAATTGATGTTGGGACCCTGATCGCAGTGCTCTCTGGGGAACATTTGGGGAAAGGCGGTCCCTCAGGTATGTAGGTCCCTGACCATAAAGGGCTTTAAGGGTAAGAACCAGCACCTTGAAGCGAATTCAGTATGCTACTGGTAGCCAGTGAAATGCCTTCAGCACAGGTTGAATGTGCTCTCACATTGGGAGGCCCATTAAAAGCCTGGCTGTAGCATTTTGCACTTGCTGTAGCTTCTGGATTTGCAACAAGGGCAGCCCCATGTAGAGGGCATTACAGTAGTCCAATCTCGAGGTGATCATTGCGTGGATCACTGTTGCCAAGTCGTTCCGTTCAAGGAAGGGAACCAGCTGCCTGATAATCCAAAGATGGTAAAAGGCAGACTTGGAAGTGGCTGCTACCTGGGCCTCCATTGTTAAGGAGGCGTCCAAGAGCACTCCCAAGCAGTGTTCCCTCTAAGCTGAGTTAGTGTGAGCTAGCTCACAGTTTTTTAGCCTCCGGCTCACACATTTTTGTCTTAGCTCAGGGAGGAGGGCTCCAGAGCAAACTGATTTATGCAGTAGTGAAATCGCTCACTCACCACTTTAATGCCCGTAGCTCACAAAGTAGAATTTTTACTCACAAGAACCCGCAGCTTAGAGGGAGCATTGCTCCCAAGCTCCTAACCTCTGGCACTGGCACCAATGGAGCCCCATAGAAGGTCGGGAGTGGAATCCCTACCCTCGGTCCACCCCAACTCAGGCACAGGACCTCCGTCTTTGTCGGATTCAACTTCAGTCGGCTCAGCCTAAGCCATCTAGCCACGTCTTGTAACGCCCAGTCCAGATCATCCAGTTTAGAGTCAGACCAGCTGCCCAGCAACAATGAATTTTTGTGCAAGTGTACTCTTCCCTAAATGTATATACCCTATTCTAAATTTCCCCTCTATAAATTCAGGAGTGTAACATCTACACTAGCAGAAAAAGAAGTGAAACTGATGGCAGTCTCAAGTACTGATGGGTGCCATGATTTCTCTGATTTAAAATTTTGTGGGGAAAGGGCATTATAACCATAGCAGATAACATGCAAAAAGAAAGCTAAAGAAAATTTTGAAGAAGAGAGTTTATAACATGCTAGAATTTTTACAGTGTGGACATATCCAAAAAATATAAGCACTTTTACTTCCTTTGATTTCATTTGGATATTTAAGGACAAATCTCATTCATTGAAATACCTGAGATTTAAAAATGCTTAATATTGGCTGGATCATGCCCATTAGAAATATCAGAGAGTCAGGTATCACAGTAGCTTATTACTGAAGATTCTGACTGTGTTTCTAAAACATCATCTGTTTCTCCATTGCCATGGCACCCTTTTTATTTAAACAAATCTTAACAAAAATGGTCTGTCAGCAAATACATCTAGAAGCTTTACAAGGTCCCATGGAAATCAGTTTGTGGAATGCAACCAAATAATAAAAACCAGCACAACACATATTCCCTCAATGGTGAATTAGGTCAGATACAAAAATGCATTAGCTTAGCCACCTTATACCTATAATATTATTTCACTGACTTCTTTATGAAAACTGAATATACCACTCAGGTTATTGTTAACTTAAACAGCTCAATGAAATAAACAAAGAAATGGACATTTTAGGGCTGGGAAATCAACCAGGATAAAATTGTTTGCTTCGCAGCTACACCTACCATGGTCAAATAACGTAACCCTAGAAACAAATCCAGTACTTCTTAAATATAGCACGACTAAATCTAAACCTGATTCAGGGGTGGGTGGTAGAGGAGAGGGAGCTTACCAGGCATTCTTAAAAGAGATCTCTGATAACAGTAAATGCCAGTCCTTGATTACACAATCTGGCATGAACATAGAGTTCTCTCTCCTAATGTTTCTAGTACATTGTGCAAGTTTCATGAGCGTATTTTACCTATGTTATGCTGACTCACACCTCTGGGATAGAATATAGCATTCTCTATAAATGAGACATCGAACCATACATTTATAATGTACTTTAAAGATGTACACATATTAATGCTCATGATGAAAAGGTTATAGTTCATGTAATTGAAAGAATCAGATATATTTCAGAATCTTCTGCTAGATTTTATTCTTTAGGATGAAGGATGTCATGTACACCTAGCTGTAGACAACAGAAATGTTTCTGTTTATTTATTTCAGCTTTTGATGGTGTCCTGTTGTTTTTATCCAGTGGTACTGATGCATATACACAGTTCCATACACCCAGCTTGAAAGCAGGTGGAAAATACCTAGGATTTGTTGGGGGGGGGGTCAGCAACAAGTTTTAGCCAGAATTTCTGAGTCTGCACCACAATTGATTTATGATTAGCAAACCAAGAAATGGTTCTCACAGTCTGCAGAATTGTAAATCCTGCAGAATTTATCTTTCATACCAGGATGCAGCATTTATGTTTGTTTTAAAGCACAGTATAGAATTACCTTGCTATTACAGTTCTATATATCACTAGGGGGGGGGGAGAGAGTTGTGTTGCATATTATGGCATAGGGGAGCTACTAATTTTTTTGAAATTCCCAATGTAACTATACATTGCTTCTTCCCAAACATAGAACAGAACAGAATTCTTGCTCTCCAGCGCTACTGAGTAAATTTGTCACCAAGGTTAGAAAAATTGTCATGTGCAGTGCAGGCTCTAAATGGATGATTTCTTCTAGCTTATCCCAGAATGGCACTGACTTGACAAATGTGGGAAAGTCCACAGCTGTGAGATTGGGGCTTAGGCTGTGGGCTCTTGGTCAATTGAAAGGTTGCATTAAATGTAAATTATAGGACTGTTACTCAGATATATACCCTTCTGAACCAGGTGAAAGGCAAACAGGTCCTGCACTAATTCACAGATGAACTTGCTGGCAAAAGCAGACAAGAATGTGGGCAATTATAACCTTCGTCTAGGAAGAAAATATATTCCATATAAATCTGTGCCAAGTTTTATTTTGTTTTTAACTAAAAGTCTGTCTGTATTCTTTGTTCAGTTTACAAACAAGTATCAGCCAATACTGATCCCAGCCACAAATGCCTTTTTGTTAAATATTCTTTGAAATATATTCCCGTGCTTTCTCAGTTTTCTTCTGCTTTGAATATTTACAGCTTATTATTAACATCTGCCAACATCAAAGTGTTATCTGTACAGAAGCCGAAAGGTAAAAAAAAGTCACACACACCCTCTAACATGACCTGTAGTTAGACAGAAAACAGTTTTACCAGTCACTGCTTGGCTTCCTGTCTGTGACCTCTGAAAAGCATTGGAGGCCAGGGTTAATGGCCTTTCCAATCTCTGTGATAAGAATTCATTTTGTTCTATTACCAGCAGTTATCTCAGGAGCCTGCTGCATCACTTCAGCAGGGTTCAATCAATGAGAGGACCTAATGAAGTAACCAGCTGTAGCTCTATTTCACCTGGTCAACTCTATCAGACAAATAAGATCTATCAGTCACACATCTTAAGACCAATCCCAGAAACAGCCATCTCCACAAGCTGAACCTGTATGCATATAAACTAATGATACCACACCATTCCTTTTTCAACTTTTCTTTTAATATGGCTGCTCTTACACTGAAAATGGAATCAAATGCGTTCAAAGATGTTGAAGTAAAAAGAAAAAACACAGAATTAAATTAAAACAAATCCATGGAACATTAAAATGGGGTTATATTAACTAAAAATAGCAAAAAACCTCTCTCTTCAATTCAGTACTGGCTCAGCAATGACAGTGAATGTCACTATTCCAGGACCGGAGAAAGGCTGGGTTCCAGATCATGAGCAAAGGAAAAAGAGCTGTCTCCCTGCACCAAAGCTGGAACTCTACAGACCAGTATAGGCACTGTCTCAGAACATCTGTTAGTCATGTCCAAGTTGCTGGAAATGTTTTGTTTCACTACTTATAAAGATAAGATTGAAAACATACATGTTTGGTTTCACTACTTATAAAGATACTATGATTGAAAACAATAATATGATTGAGCCCACCATATTCAATGGAAGAACTTACTGCTTAAAATAGAGATTGCTCCAAAGCCAGTTTGGTGTAGTGGTTAAGTGCGCAGACTCTAATCTGGGAGAACCTGGTTTGATTCCCCACTCCTCCACTTGCACCTGGTGGGATGACCTTGGGCAAGCTGTTCTTGAAAAAGAGCAGTTTCTGTCAAGAGCTCTCTCAGCCTCACCTACCTCACAGGGTGTCTGTTGTGGGGAGGGGGAGGGAAAAGGAGTTTGTAAGCCGCTCTGAGACACCTTTGGGTAGTGAAGGGTGGGGTATGAATCCAATCTCTTCCTCTTCTTCTCTTCTATATTAGCAGGTTTATTCTTGAATTCAAAAGGGAATTCTTCTCAAAACTGTAAACATTTCAGTACAGAAATGTACAATCTACATGGTCTGTTTACCAATGGCCAGTTCTACTGTGACTCTTGTGTTGTACGTAGGGATATCCTGTTCCTGTTAGTGAACCATAAACAATTCCATGCTGAAAGCCACATGTAGCAGTTTATTAAAACTCAATATCATTATTATGAAAAGAAATGTTTTAACTCAAATCACATTGAAAGGTGATAATGTTATTCATTAGTAATGATAAATACATAGCATATACATATTGAAGTAACTTTTTTAAAAAACCTGCTAGACACAAGAACTTCATAAGCACATACTTATCGGTACCTTCTTTCATTAAACAGTTACAATATGGAAAATCATTAATGGATGACAGTGTGGTACAGTGATAACAATGTTTGATTAGGACTGGGGGGGAATCAGGGTACAAATCCCTCCAACTACAAAGTTCACTAGAAGACTACAGGACAGTCACTTTCTCTCAGCTAACTTACATTTTAGGGTTGTTGAGAGGCTCCAAGATTAGAGAGACCTTGTATACTACTCAGTTTGAGACAAAATGTAATAAATAATGGGTTATGATACAGATCTGTTACTTGAAACAAACATGCACACATTTTTTCTATATATAATTACATCTTTAAGATCTGCAAGATGGGAAATAACAAGTTCAAATATACTCTCAGTCATGAACACACCAGATAGGGAGACCATCCTCATCACCCATATGCAATATAAAGATAATAATATTGGTCCAAGTCTGTAAGAATTACCGAAGTATGTTGCACTATAAATTGCTGTTGTTGGCTGGGATATGAAGGGCTTCTTTAAGCATTTGGATGTGCTTGAGCCCCCCCCCCCCTTTTCCCCTTTCCCTTTTCCCATCAGTTTCAATGATGGTTTGCCACGTGCATATGAACATGAGCTCTGGTGGACTCATGAAAATACTTCTGAGGTTCTTTGGATCCAGTCTAATTCTTTTTAATCCCAAATGTCTTAAGCAGTAAATAAAGGGAAAATGCATCTAGGTACCACTGTTTGGTTTAAGAATATATATTCTTCCCAGGGATGCTGCTACCTGTAAACCTCTGAAAGTGTGCTTAAATATATATGCTGCATATGTAAAGAGATAACTTTATGCCTAGCAGGCATTTTGGGAACATCTGTCAATTTTTTTATGGAATGCACTGATTGTGGGCTATTGATTGCATTTAAACAAAGTTGTTGCAAAAAAAAATCAGCTAACAATTCGTGTAGAAAGGGTTGATCAATATTTAAATGACTCTCTTTATTGATTTAAAATTAACTTTCAATTAAGAGATCTATAGGACTCTTAACTGCGACACTTATCCATTCAAGAGAAAATAAAGGTACATTTATCGATACACTTAAACAGCAGTGGCTGGTTTTCTATTGATTCAGTCATTTGCGCTGGGATTCGTTAGCGTCATCAGACTTTAACTCGCTTACTAGTTTTTGCCAGTGGATAATACAGCAAGATGAAGGAATGTACGGTACATGGAATATACAGAAAACCGACAGACTTTAAACATTAAAGGTAAGGCACCTTTATGACTTTTAATTGGCTCAAAATCAGAGGTATATAGGTTTATTGAACATACCTACCATGACAAAGTCATTTTTAAGGCAATACATGCTTGCAGGTGTGTAACAGAACTATAAAATAAATGAAATCTTTGCATATTTTATTGATTTGTATTTGTGCCTATAAACTAACAAATCATTACCTTATATTTTAAAATTAACAATGGGTCTCCTAAATATACTGTTTACTCAAGATTTAAGAAATGGCAGTAGATTATATGCACAGTTATTGTGTTGTAGAATGTATGAATGTATATTCATATATGTGTTTGTGTACGTGTCTAAAATAGATAAAGTGTATGTTGTGGAGTCTTTATATGTGCTGAAATCTTTACAGAGAAAATTGATTAATAATGTTATAGAGAAAGCAAGCATGCCATTTTTGTGCATCTTGAAAGGCTCACATTTTTGTGTACCGAGAAAAGGCAT
>NW_015172019.1:720222-768007 GCF_001447785.1 Gekko japonicus | reverse complement strand
ACATCCATTGGAACACGCTAAAGTATGAGCAGACTAAAACATGAATGACCAAGCAAAATATATAAAGTGGACACGTTACATTTATACTGGTTTTGTCTTAACTGAAGTCAGTTTGAAACTAAACCTGGAATAATAAATATGAGAAGCACTCTAACGACAACTGTTTTGTGCTTTTCTCAATTTAAGTGGTTCACAATAAATGAACAAAATTGAAGATGTTGAAGCAGATATGTCTTATTTACCAAAGAAAGTCATAATAAGCTGGTATATCCATTAAAATACAACTATTTACAGCTAAAACAAAACCTTCTACTTTTTTTAGGCTGAGGAAATTAATTCAGAACTTTTGCTCTGCATTGTTCTGTTTAGAGACAGGAGAAGACATTTGTGCAAATATATTTCTATTTGTCTCTGTCCTTGATGCAAGGACATTAAGCACTCTAAATCAATGCTCCTCTATGCAAGAGTACATAATTCTTTGGGCAGGGGCACTTAACCCAGGATGACTTTGGATGGGTTTGTTTTTTTGATGGGACCACACATGTGCACATTCAGTTTCTTTCCCATCCATAAATATTTGTACACTGAAATGATAGTATCTCAGGTTCACCTGTACATTTTTCATGATGCAGAATCAGGCATGAATTTACAAACTGTGTATTCCATCATAAAGAACTATGGTTGCCAGCCTCCAGGTGGGGCCTGGAGATCTCCCAGAACTGCAACTCTCCAGATGAAAGAGATCAGTTGCCCTGGAGAAAATGGGTCCATTGGAGGGTGAGCTCTGTGGCATTATACCCTGCTGTGGTCCCTCCCCTTCCTAAACACTCGTCTCTCCAAGCTCCACCCCCAAATCTCCATGTATTTCCCAACTAGGAGTTGGCAACCTTAATAAGAACACCCTTATAAGAATATATGACTATTTAGATATTTAGTTTATAGAAAACAATGCATTTATTTATTTTTCAATTACTCAAGGCAGTTTATTAATTCAAATAAAAAACATAAAATGCAATAAAACCTCAAATAAACCATCTCCCTTTAAAAATGTCTGGCACCTACACATCATTAAAAGGCCTAGCAACTGGAAAGGTCTTGCAGTGCCTCCTGCACATTTCTAGAGCTAGCACCTGCCTCCTCTCTTCAGTGAGCCTTGTCCACTGAGGAGGGGGGAGATATGACAAAAAGCATGAGCTCTGCTCAGTGCCGGATGAACTACCTCAAGATGGTTGGAGCCAAAAATCCTAAATATAAATACACGTTGATGGGGTCTGAACTGGCAGAGACTGATCAAGAGAGAGATCTTGGAGTTGTAATAGATAACTCACTGAAAACGTCGAGACAGTGTGTGACTGCAATAAAGAAGGCCAATGCTATGCTGGGGATTATTAGGAAGGGTATTGAAAACAGATCAGCCAATATCATAACAAGTGCTGGAAATGTAAGAAAAAGGAAGGTTCCTTTTATCATATGTGGTGGACATGTGAAAAAGCTAGAGCTTTTTGGACTCAAATCCATTTAGAGATGGAAAAGATTTTGAAATGTACATTTAAAAAGGAACCGGAACTGTTACTCTTGGGACTGAAAATGGAGGAAGTTAAGGTAGATAAAAGAACTTTGATGTGGTATATGGTGACAACAGCTAGACTTGCTTATGCACAATGTTGGAAACAAGAAGAAACACCGGGAATTGATGAATGGATTAAAAAATTACTATTTGCAGTTGAAATGGATAAAATGACAAGGAAATTGAATAATCAAGATGCGGAGGATTTTTATAGAGACTGGAAAGATCTAAAAGACTATTTGGAAAAATATGAAGACGTAAAGGACACATTATTCAGTTTTGATAATTACTAAAAGTAGAACCATTATGGTGATTGTAGAAAATGAGAAGTAAGAACGATGGAGTGAAGGCCAATGCTATGCTGGGGATTATTAGGAAGGGTATTGAAAACAGATCAGCCAATATCATAATGCCCCTATATAAATCAATGGTGAGACCTCATTTGGAATACTGTGTGCAGTTCTGGTCACCACACCTTAAAAAGGATATTATAGCTTTGGAAAAAGTGCAGAAAAGAGCAACTCGAATGATAAAAGGGTTGGAACACTTTCCCTATGAGGAACGGTTAAGGCGCTTAGGGCTCTTTAGCTTGGAGAAACGACGACTGAGGGGTGACATGATTGAGGTTTATAAGATTATGCATGGGATAGAGCAGGTAGAGAAAGAGGTACTTTTCTCCCTTTCTCACAATACAAGAACTCGTGGGCACTCCATGAAATTGCTGAGCGGTCGGGTTAGAACGGATAAAAGGAAGTACTTCTTCACCCAAAGAGTGATTAACACTTGGAATTCACTGCCACAGGAAGTGGTGGCGGCTACAAGCATGGACGGCTTCAAGAGGGAATTAGATAAGCATATGGAGCAGAGGTCCATCAGTGGCTATTAGCCACAAGGTATAGATAGGGACTCTGGGGCAAGTGATGCTCTGTCATCTTGGTGCTTGGGGGGGGTCAACAGTGGGAGGGCTTCTAATGTCCTGGCCCCACTGGTGGACCTCCTGATGGCACTGGTATTTCTGGCCACTATGTGATACAGAGTGTTGGACTGGATGGTCCTTTGGCCTGATCCAACATTGGCATCTTATGGTGAAATGTTAATAGGTGGCAGCCTAAGGACCATAGTTGGCACACTACACAAGGGAACAGACTGTCCCTTAGATACGTGGGACCGAGAAAGTGAAAGGCTTTAAAAGTAATAAAGAACACCTTGAGCTGAAGTTTGAAACAAACTGGCAGCTGATGTGGCTCTTTTAAAAACTGATAAGGTATGCTCCCATTGGATAATCCCTGACAATCACTGAACCACTTTCTGAACCAGCTGCAGTTTTTAAGGGCTGCCACTTTCTGAACCAGCTGCAGTTTTTAAGTTGTTTTCAAGGGCAGCAAATGAGAATAATCTAAGCATATTACATATGATAAATTTTCCACTGACCATGAAGGATTTGCCACGAAGGGCAGAAATGCCTTGGATCCTACACCTTCCTTCCATTTGCACCCCTCTTTGTCTGGTGTTGAGGCAGTCCTCTACTGTGGATTGCTTTACTCTAGAGCAAGGAACTTTCAGCTCCTTGAAAGATACTGACATTGAGTGAGTGAAAGTGTCTAACACTGGAGAAACATACTCCAATTCAGCAATGGACTGTTTCCAGAAAGTAGAAGAATCTGCCAATGTCTCTAAATTTTGCGAGGTCACATAAGCAGCAAAGAACGTATGAGTACTAAAATAGATTTATTAGCATTTATAATTACAAATATTAATTTTTTGAATAATCCAAAATAAAGTAAATGCACCTTAATCTCATCAGGATTAAAAGGATAAACCTTTTTTGGTGCATGCTTAAATCATACTAATTTTAATGAGATGTAAATGCATATAAGTTACTCAGGACTGCACTGTTTAATTTAAATCAAGGAGATCCAAATCATGATTTAAATCATCATGGAAAGAGACTGTTTTAAATCTTGTTTTTCTTTTTCTTCAGATATATTGATTATTATTATCTTAATTTTATGTATTCAAAGCATTTATTAGCCACCTTTCTCCCTTGTGGAACTTAGGGCAGCTTACAATATAACAATCTTTATAAAAGTATTTATGACAATATAAGTTAAAAACAGTTATTTATATTATAAAATATTTTAAAAACATAAAAGGTCACAATTTAGATTTTAAAATCTCCAATTAGGACTGCCAATAAAGATATCCTAGGAAATCGCTTCCATTAGCATAAGAAAGTTTTTACTTTCTGAACTTTTGCCAAGCACTACAAAACCTTTCCTTATGCAGCTTGCTGCTCTACTTTTTTCCTTAGAGACAGAAGAAGTCAATTGTGAAATTAATTAACTTTAGTTTGTTTTTATCTGCACATATTAAGGTCACTAAGCAACACCGATTACTTAAAAGACAAAGCTCCCTGAACCTTACACAAGATGAACTTGTCAGTTCAGTGTTTCTCAAGACATGGAAGTAAATATCTATACTGGCTTTTATCTAGACAACTGCAAGTAGAGTGTTCATGGGATGCACTGTTGACATCTTCCCTTTCTTGTTGCAGCCCATGAGCCTTGAGAAAAGCTACCCATAAGGGTCAGGGAACAGCATGGAATACATAGCTGGGATCTACACTAGGAATCAGGAATCAGTGGGAACTCCAACCACTCTGGATCTAAACCATTGGTTGGTTGGTAGAATTATCAATACTTCGCAAACCCAGCCAATAGAAGAAGCCTAATATCTACATGTCATAAAGCTTTAGTATGAAAGCACTCAGATAGACAGTGGTTCCTGCAATCAGGGCTGGGTCCCAACAACTTTGTTAATATCAACCAAATAATAAATAATATAATAAATATACTATAGCATTAATGCCATATTTAATGTCATATTTTGACACTAGGCAATTATTTCCTCTGTTTTACTATTCAGTGGAATGTGTTTCACTGAAGGTAATTGATTCTGTTGTAAACTGGGATTAAGGTTGTTGTAATTTAATTGTGCATTGTTATTTTATAGGAGCAAAGCTAATTTTAATGACAGAACCAGAATTTTTTTAAAAAATAATCTTTTATAAGTTTGTATAAATCATTTATTTTATCTAGCTTGGTAGACTCATAGGACCTACTAGCAATGGCTCAGTCCAATCCTACCATAGGAATAGCACCTATATGTGGAGAAATCCTTATATGGGTGGTATACACTCAGCATGTGTGGGGGGTGAGCTCTGTTATGCTCTATGGGGAACCCTCCATGCATTCTGTCTGTGGTGGATTAAGACAAGCACATTGTATATAGTGGTTACTTGCACCTTCCAATCTGTCAAGAGCTGATTGATTCTTACAAACAACATTGCAAGAGCTACTTCCTTTTGCCACACCTACTTTCCATTCTGCTTTGGTAACAAAGCAATGGAGAAACTGTATGGCAAGAGCAGAGTCACATTATGAAGAACCACACTATCAGATAACACTACCATAGCTCTGCCCATGTGGTTCTGCCCCACTCACATGGTTCCTATAGAAATACTTGAACAGCCTCAGGGGAAGTGAGCCCTCATCACTGCTTCCTAGTGTGAATGGGGCATAAAATCTGCTATTGAGAAATCACTTATATCAGCACATGAATTAAAGCCAATTATATTAATTTTTGCCAATCTTCAAACAAACAAAATCTGTATTATCTATTAACTGATTTACAGATTATTTGATTACAATAACTGAAAAATGCAGTATGCGCAGGCAAGCCCAATCTTGTCAGATCTCAGAAGCTAAACAGGGCCAACCATGGCAAGTAGTTGGAAGAGAGACCTTCAAGGAATACCAGCGCTGGGATGCAGAGGCAGGCAACAGCAAGCCACCTCTCTGAAATGTCAAAGCCCCACTAGAGGTCGCCAGAAGTCAACCATAACTTCCAGGCACACATACACGTCCCATAAAGAAGAAAAAATGAAAAATGCAGTATATGGCACTAGGATGTCTGTTACCAATAGTTCTGATATACAGAAAACTCTATGTTTTAGTGTCTAACATGTTTAAAAGTTATACAGTTTGCATAAATACTAGTTGTAGAATCAAGTAAAATACCCTGTGCTAAAGAAGGTGCTTAATCATATCATAGATTATCTGGTAAAATTTGGGCTAGAATAAACTACCAGTAGAAAGCAATTCACCTCACTGAAGAGCCTACTGAGAACCAAAGTGTAAAAACATGTTTGTAGACTGACAGGAAAAGCTACATTAGTCCAGCTTTTACATATATCAGTTCATCTCCCTTAACAATTTACTTACACCATGTTGGCTTTAGCCAGTCCTAAAACTTTGTCCCATCATTTCCACCTCAGGTTTCAAAAATTATTTGTCCCCTTTGGTGTAATGATAAAATAATGGTGGATGGCTCACAGCTTGTTGATGGGTTGTTTCATCTATATATTAAGAAAGATCATGAAAAAGGTCCTATTCAATTTTTACTTTAAAGACATTATCAGTTTAATGGTATACAATATACTCAATGCCTTGTTAGAATTTCAGACTTTCTGATTCCAGAATTGGATTACCCAATCTAATTGTAACTGGAAAACAGATCTGTTGTGAAGATGAACCACACTGGACAAATGATGGGAATATAACCAATATATGCCTAAGAGGCAAAACAAGCGATTCCTTACAAATGATGGAAACAAATGTTATCTAATTTCTGAAATTCCTTTATCCAGCTTCATCTGTCTCTATGGGGTTTTCTTTCAGTACTCTTATTGTATTTCTTGCTAAAGACCAAAGTCATTGCTGATAAGACCTGATCTGAGATATATGGGCAATGTTCTATGATATCTTATGGTATAGATAGTTCATTTAAACTTTTGCTGTGTTATGCCTAAGGCTTTCCTGCACTACAGTTTCAGAAAATGTTCACATCCCTTTATCCAAATTGCGACAAACACACATGAATAATTGCAAGAGGTGATGCCACAGGGTATAAAATTGTTTCTGTATTCAAGGTACTACACTCACTTCATTCCAGCACTCCCTGCTGTGACATGAGGCTTGCAAACTAAGCATGCTATAATCCTTTCACACCACAATATATAAAATATTTGCATTCATTCTGATATAGCCTGTATACTGTATCAAGGACAAAATAAGAAATGTTCTCCAGCTGACAAGTTCAAATGCTCTTTTGTTTACAGGGGAAAAGTTATATGAATCAGCCACTCTGATGTTTTGTTGATGCTTTAATTTAGAATTAAATGGAATGGAACTAAACTTCAAATCACAAATGCTTCACCTTCAAGGCAGTGAATGCTAAAGTGGTCAGCACTTTACAATGTATGTTCATATGGATGCTTTTTTTTGCAGAAAATAATATGAATGCCTAAAAATAAAATCTTCATATGGATTTCCTCAAAAGAGAGAAGAATGTGGAAAAATTAATCCTGTACCATAGGATAAGTGTATCAAGCATGCCAGCTGATATAAAGGTATGCTATATAACCAGCGAGATGTCTGAAAACATTTTAACTTGATCAGATTTCTATAACAACATTGCATTTACAACATCTATATCCTTGCATATCACGGATTAGTTTCCTTTGAGTTCAACTGAAAACTTTAATATTTTTTTTCCTTTAAAAGAATACCGAGAAAGTATCCACCTGCACATGGAGCTTTCTTTTTCTTCAAAGCTCAGGAGATTCCAACAACAAAATCAATGTATGCATGTTCAGAGCAGTTTTCAGGGTTTTGTAAGACAAATCTTTCAAATGGGAGGTAGTTTAATGCTATTGAGCTGAGTTTCGATCTGATAGAGTGAGTGAACAACACAGAAACAGTTCACTTACCACTGCTCACACTACAGGAGGTTGCAATCAGGTACAGCTCTATGAAAATACAGCTGTGCTTTCCGCTATTGCTCAGTAACGTTTCGACAGTCGTTTGTTTAAACAGACACACATACACACACACACACAGAGTTATTATGTATAAATGTTTACATTTCTTCCTAGAGTAATAAAGTGCAATTAAGCCTAACTCTGGTCCCGGTCACACGGGCAGGAAACCGCGGGGGGGAAGTGTGGCAGTTTGCCCCGGGGCAAACTAAGGCGCGGTTACCTGATCAGACCTCCCGTGGAGGTACTGTGGAGGTTCCGTGGGAAAGGAGAGGTGCCGATCGCAGAACAATCCCGCGCGCAAAAACGAAGTGCGCGGTGCGGCAAACTGGAAGGGTTTTTTTTGTTTCCACCATGATTGCGCATGCTCCGTTGTGTGCTTTTGCGCATCCACAAAGACTAGAAGAAAAAAAAACTTTTTCGCCAGGGAACATGGGCGGGCGCCGGATGCCACCGGAAACGCGATCAGACGCCCGCCCTTGCCCCGCGGTTTCCGGAAACTAGTACCTCGGAGGTACTAGTTTTTTGCCGCGTGGTTTCGGCAGGAAGCCTCGTTTGAGCCACGGGAGTGCTACACTTCCCAGATGTGCCGGTGAGATCGCGCCCGGAAAACCCGCATGTCTTCCGTCTGACTCGCATGGCTAATGTTCCGTGTGACCGCAGCCTCTGTAGCTTTTAAGTTAAGTAATGAATGTACCCGGTGCACTGCAGATCTGAAATTCCTCCCAGCTATACTACTCTAAGTAATCTATAACAAAATGGTGCAAACTGTGTCAGTAATACTAATATTAACTTATGTAAAGTAATTACATATAGAATTCAGACACATTTGACAATAATCTTTCTGCATACCTAGGGCCTGCTGGCACACATAGAAACTCAGATGTAAGGAGCTGCTCCTGGTACTACATTGAATGGGGAAGCCAATGATTTCTCCATGTACATCAAAAGTAGCAGTGGAGCTTTGTACAAAGGAGAGTGGCTGTAATTCTGCATATATATTAAGAACTGGTTGTTTTCCAGAAATGGTAACTTTTGAAGCAATACTGTAGGATCCATTTGAAACTGACAAGGTTATCCAATATAGATAACTCATCCCAATGCCATTTCACTATTGAGAAGCTGCAAAAAGGTTTGTTTAATCATTCAAGAGTGATCTGTGCCCAGTCACAAATATGGGTGGCTAGGCAGCTGGCCACATGGCAGAAAACTCTTCAAAATCATCTTAGCAACTGACAGGGGAATACAGCCAGAGGAAGCTGTATATGAGAAGAACTTTCCAACTCAGAATTCCAGACTGTTGGCTCCAAAGAAAGACTGGCTCAAGAACCATGAAAGTAACAAGAGCAGGAAAATAAATGTGCCTGGCACTCTCATAGAAAAAGGAAAGCATGCAACACAGTTTTCTTTGAGTGGTGCCACACACTAGCTTTCAACAGTGATGGGGGGCAGGAACTATGGAACAGAACAGAAAAATGTCTTCTCCACCTTTGTACAGAAATATGGATCGTATCCATAAAAGAAAATACTTACCGTATATTGCACAGAGAATTGAGAGAAAGGTAGACCAAGGAAGTCAGTAATCAGAAGATGAATCAGAAGTCTGAACTTATTCCATGTGTTCTGCTATGAGTCTCACCTGATGAGCAGGAAGCAAGAATTTCACTTAAACTAGGAAGAGGATTCATAAATTAATGAAGTGAGCAGAGTTAGAAACACAGAGTTTGAGGGGCTGTTGTTTTTGTTTTCATTGCAAGAGACGTTGAGAGGTGGTTTGCCACTGCCTGCCTCTGTATAGTGACCCTGGTCTTCTTTAGTGGTCTCCCATCCAAATACTAACCAGGGTCAACCCTGCTTAGCTTCTGAGATTTGATGAGCTTGGGGTTGCCTGGGTTATCTAGGTCAGAGCAAGTTTGACCAATGTTACATATTTATTCTGTGGTGCCGACGGGTGCGGGGCACTTCCCAGATGTTCGTATCTGATCGCGCCCTTTAAATCCACCCGGCATTCGCGTCTATGGCGTGGCTAATTATGCATGTGATTGTGCCCATAGATTAATACCAGTAGACCATGTCAGAATAGATATGTGAAGCTGTTCCAAACATTGGCAGTACTGAATTGTCAAAAACTGTATATACAGCTTACAGTATATTTTAATATAATAAATTGGTGTTAATCATAGAGACTGTTACCTAGAGGGATGCTAAATCACAGTGCAGGATGGATTGCAAGATGCAAACCCTTATGACTACAAAGGGTATGCAAAATTAATGGAGGGAATTCTGTGTTTTATCTACTATAAACTGTGGTAGAGAGAATACTGTTGCTTGGGTCATAGGCAGGATTAAGAGCCCAGCAGGGGCAAGAATAGAGATTGCAGTCATGGAGTACCTGGTAGTCCATTATCTCTATCCAGCAGAACATTAACTGAATTATCCTGCATTTAGCAAAATACTCATAGCAACTCTTGACCAGACATGATCTTTTGGATGAGTCACAGCGTGAGTTTGCACCCCTGGCTACAGTTGAGGTGTGCTGGAACTTTAGTGCATTTGAACCAAGAACAGCAACAGTCATGCTATTTACTTGTAGTGGGAAAAGGCAGTAATCTCATCCCAGTATCATCACTGGATTGCATTTTGTAACAAAAGATATATGGCAAAGCTCATTATCTAGAAACATAAACTCCTGTGGTTCTGGATTAGGAGCAAGATCAGTATGGATATGTCCTGTTGGCTTTGGGGACTATTGACAGTAATGGACATCAGAAAAGTTTGGTAGGAGATTTGTTGTTGTTGTTCAGTCGCACAGTCGAGTCCGACTCTTCGCGACCCCATGGACAAGATCACGCCAGGCCTTCCTGTCTTCTGCCGTCCTCTGAAGCTCAATTTCATGTTCATTGCATCTATGACACTGTCTAACCATCTCATCCTTTGCTGTCCCCATTTTCTTTGACCTTCAATCTTTCCCAGGGAGTCTTCTCCAGGGAGTGCTCCCTTCTCATTTGGTGGCCAAAGTATTTGAGCTTCAGTTTCATTATCTGGCCTTCCAGGGAACAGTCAGGGTTGATTTCTTTTAGGATTGACTGATTTATCCCAGGAACGTGAAGTCTGTCACTACTTCCACGACTTCCCCTTCTATTTGCCAAGGAGTGATGGGGCCGGATGCCATGATCTTAGTTTTTTTGATGTTGAGCTTCAAGCCCACTTTTGCGCTCTCCTCTTTTACTCTGAGCAAGAGGTTCTTTAGATCCTCTTCACTTTCAGCCATTAGAGTGGTATCATCTGCATATCTGAGGTTGTTGATCTTTTCCCCAGCAATCTTAATTCCCGCTTGTGATTCATCCAGGCCAGCATTTCGCATGATGTACTCTGCATATATATTAAATAAGCAAGGTGACAGTATACATCCTTGTCGTACTCCTTTTCCTATGCTGAACCAATCAGTTGTTCCGTATCCGGTTCTAACTGTCGCTTCTTGGCCCTTATACAGGTTTCTCAAGAGACATGTGAGGTGGTCTGGTACTCCCATCTCTTTAAGGACCTGCCATAGTTTGTTGTGATCCACACAGTCAAAGGCTTTAGCATAGTCAATGAAGCAGAAGTAGATATTTTTCTGGTACTCTCTTGCTTTCTCCATAATCCAGCGAATGTTGGCAATATGATCTCTCGTTCCTCTACCTCTTCGAAACCCAGCTTGTACTTCTGGCAGTTCTCTATCCATGTACTGTTGAAGCCTAGCTTGTAGGATCTTGAGCATGACCTTGCTAGCGTGTGATATGAGTGCAATTGTGCGATAGTTTGAACATTCCTTGGCATTGCCCTTCTTTGGGATTGGAATGTATACTGACCTTTTCCAATCCTGTGGCCACTGTTGCGTTTTCCAAATTTGCTGGCAAATTGAGTGCAGCACTTTAACAGCATCATCTTTTAAGACTTTGAATAGCTCAGCTGGGATACCATCACCTCCACTAGCTTTGTTGTTATTAATGTTTTCTAAGGCCCATTTAACTTCACATTCCAGGATGTCTGGCTCGAGGTCAGTGATTATACCGTCGTGGTTGTCAAGGACATCGAGGTCTTTCTTGTATAGTTCTTCTGTGTATTCTTGCCATCTTTTCCTAATCTCTTCTGCTTCTGTTAGGTCCTTACCATTTTTGTCCTTTATCATGGCCAGCTTTGCATGGAACGCTCCCTTGATTTCTCCAATTTTCTTGAAGAGATCTCTAGTCCTTCCCATTCTATTGTTTTCCTCTATTACTTTGCACTGTTCATTCAGGAAGGCCTCCTTATCTCTCCTTGCTGTTCTCTGGAAATCTGCATTCAGTTGGGCGAATCTTTCCTTTTTGCCTTTGCCTTTTCCTTTCCTTCTTTCCTCTGCTATTTGTAAAGCCTCATCAGATAGCCACTTTGCTTTCTTGCATTTCTTTTTCTTTGGGATGGTGGTGATTGCTGCCTCCTTTACAATGTCACGAACCTCCGTCCATAGTTCTTCAGGCACTCTATCTATCAAATCTAGACCCTTGAATCTATTCTTCACCTTTACTGTATATTCATCAGGGATGCGATCTAGGTCAAACCTGAATGGCCTCGTGCTTTTCCCAATTTTCTTCAGTTTAAGTCTGAATTTTGCAATGATTGGTAGGAGATACAAAAGAGCTAATTGATACACAGCATGAACAACCACAATGGGGCTCTTTGTTATAACACTTACATAGGAAAATAATGATTACTAAGAGAGCTCAGAGAAATGTAAATAAGATAACCAGAGGTGCTTTAGAAAAGAATGCTCATTTGACATATATGCCTTGCTAAGGTATCCTGGGCAGCTGCAGAGAGTGAGAACTGTCTCAAACATCAGGAGGTGCTCAAACTGGGATAGAGCACCTAAGACATTTTCAGGCATGAGGAGCTGACAAAGCAGAATAAATTGATCGGAGCATGAAACAAAGAAGCATGAAGCAATCCCCCCTTTTATGTGGAAGGAGTGTACTTCTGGTGCTAAATTCAGGGATAAGAATAGTAAATGGTAATTTCATAGGGAGATATTTGCAGGCATGTCACTGTGAGGTTCTTATTTTGTCCCAGGCTTATGTCCTCAGTTGCTGTTGAGTCTCTTTTTCATACCACCTCTTCAGTAGGTTTTACCAACAAATTCTCTGGAAAATAATTGAGATGGGGAGATTCCCTATGTAATAGCTACCCACTGAAGCAAGGGAAGGCCTCAAAGGCTGACAGCTGGGGCAACGGCTCCCCATTAGCTTGTACATACAGATTTAAAGGCAGGTTTTTTTGGGTTTTTTGGTCAAATTTCCAATTTAGCTGGCCACCCTGAATCAATGGCACCATTTAGAGAAAGTTCAGCCAGACAAGTATGGGATACGTTCCAGTATTTTGTATATATTTAGTATGCCCTGGTTACTAACACATACAGTGCGAAAAACATGTACAGCTTGAGGGAAAGTGGGTATGCTTTACTGAATTTATTCCATGCCCCACATGCACTTAACAGAACACTGTGCTGCTCACTTTTGCTTTCTGCTTGTGGCACTCTACCACCTGACTGATGTGTGCTAATCGAATAGGGATGTTAGCGGTATACAGGATCCAAATAGCTTATCCAAGGCAGCGTTCATTAAATTATACCTACAGGATATTTATCTTTTTGTCTTTAAAAAAAACAAAAACCCTGTAACAAAAGTTGTGAGGTGTGCATCTTTTAATATTCCTCAGCACAAAATATTGTAATGGATAGTGAAGAAATATGATTTTCTGCTTTACCCAAGGAAGCCTTATAGAAAGGAAGAGTTAAAGGGGTTCTCAAATAACATTAAAGGAAAAATGCAGCAGTGCTTTTCACAGAATTTAAACTCAACTATAAGTAGATATTAGCAGCCTTGAAAACAAACAAACAAGTGGAAGAACCACAGCTTAATTTTTTCAAGTTTTATTATTTATTTCAATTCTAAAACCCATTTCTCTCCTTTCTCTCAAAAGACACAGAGACAGTGAACAACAAAAAAACAAAAAAGAATGAAGACATAAGAAAAAAATGAGCACATCTAAATGAAATAGACATGAAACAGCAGAGACAGAAAAACAGTACTACTCTACCAATCTCCAAGAAAAAGACATGAGTGAAAACAGTGCAAACTAAGCAATGAGGTAGCCTGACAGGCCTCTTTAGAAAAGCTATTCCCCAGCCACTACTGAGTAAGCCCTGCCTGAAGACCATTGGACCTTTTCTCTTGAAAAAGATCAAACACAGTGAATGTAGAGGAAACCTTGTCCATACCACTAGGTGAAATAGACTGGAAATTATTAGATCAAAAGTGAACATGAAGCACTGGACACCTTTCGTTCAGATCCTGTTAAAAATAGAAGCAACTAAGTCTGATTCAAAGCAAGCAATTTTATCTATCAAGTACCTATCAAGTAAATCACAGTAGACTGTAATCTTATTTTCATCTAGAGACCTAGTTGTAAAAGTCCTCAAAACACTGAAGTACCTCTGCTGGATAGCAGTGTGGATACAGTAGCAACAAGGAAATATTTCTTTGCCACCATCCCTGAAACAGTATAGGCTTTCCAATATGGATTAAACAGGGGTGTCAAACTCATTTGTTATGAAGGCCAGATCTGACATAAATGTTACTTTGTGAGGTCAGGCCAGGTACCAGAGATATAAACTTTATAAAGGCAGATCCAATTGACAATATTATTTTTTACTCAAAATACAAACTAAAGCAATGGATTCTTAGCAGTGAGAGCAATTTATTTACTGGGAAAGCCCACAAAAGCCCCAATAAATATATTTACTCATATACAAGACTATGGTTTTTCCCCAAGGGATACCCTAAAAGGAGGGGAGCAATGTTCCCTCTAAGCTGAGGTAATGTGAGCTAGCTCAGAGTTTTTTAGCCTCCAGCTCACACATTTTGTCTTAGCTCACAAAGGATAGTTCCAGAGCAAACTAATTGCTCGCTCACAGCTTTAACGCCAGTAGCTGACAAAGTAGAATTTTTGCTCACAAGACTCCACAGCTTAGAGGAAGCATTGGAGGGGGGTATCTTACTTTTTGTATATCTAGCACTTTTAGGAGATGAGTTATCATTTTTGCAAGTAAATAAGGTAGTTTTTCAGCACCCCCCATATCCTCAGACTTAATAGCTGAACATGGCTACAATCCGTCTCTCACTCTTTGTTTCCTCTCTTCCCCCATCCTACCTTTGAGGATCTCAAGGAGGCAACTAGACTCCCCCCTCCAACACCCCATCCCCACTATGACCAACAACCCTGTGAAATGGGCCAGGCTGAGCAACCGGCCCCAGGTGACCCAGATGACAGGGTCCTGGCTCAGTTTTCAACCCTTCAGTGTTGCCCACAAAAGGGGTGGGGCTGAAGGAAGTCCTGACAGAAAGGCTGTTTCCAACATCTCCAGGGGGTGCTTTTGTCCTCCCATTACCCCCTTTCCTTCATGGGCTGAGAACAGATGGGCTGAGAACAGAAGGTTGCCATCCCCCACCCACCCCAACACTCACTCTGTCTCCTAGCTCTGCAAGTGTTCAGACATGTGGCAGCAACATCAGCACTCCTTTTACCTTTTGCTCTTCCACTCATTTCCAACACAGAGTGGCATGCACAAGACAGCTCAGTTGTCTCCCAATCCACGTGCTGGCCCTCCTCCTCCCCTCTTCCCCGCTGGCCCTGTTCCTTTGTCTGCTAACTGCCATTCCACATGTCCACTCTTGCCAACCCCCCTCACAGTCACCATTTGAAAAAATGTGAAGCCGATTGGTGCAGTGGTAGCAGAGCCAGCCAGCCACTCGGCTCTGCCCACTCCCATGTGGTAGCTTTTCCAATCCTTGCTGAACTGTGGTTGGAGGAGGCAGGAAGGAAGAAAACATATCTCCTTTTCCTCTGCCTGCACTTCCATTCCTCCCCACTATTCTACCTCAGCCTCTTAGCCCCATCCCTAGCTATTTCCTTTCTATTTCTTGACAGCTTTGACCACACATCCCACTACATGCACCTGCTTGCCTGCTTGCCCAGTCAAGCAGCCTCCTGCCTTCCCTTCTTCATACCAGTTGCTCATGGGCCAGGTAAGAGCCCTGGACAGGCTGGTTCCAGCCACCAGACCTTATGCTTGACACCCCTGCATTAAACCATAGCCCTTTTGGAACACTGGTGTTCCATTCACATGGTGGGGGAGCCTACCATCCATGTGTTTTGGAAGCATGGTTGATTTTCATGATTGTATCGTACATGAATTGAGCAATTCATGCATTTGCCACAGGGGTACAGTGTTGCATGAACTGAAGCTGTGCCATGCAGCTGTGTGTTTTGCAGCTGTGTATTATGCAGCTGTGTGTTGCATACATATTATGAATAGCAGCCACCATGTCTATTATTTTGTTGTGGAAGAATATATGTTTACTCCATCACTGCTCAACTGTGTGACTATCATCCTAAGCAGTTACACCCTTCTAAATCCATTTAAGTCAATAGTACTGTGGGTCGGTCATGCAGTTCTGTATGTGAGGAGGAAAAAAGGATTTTTGAAGAAACTATTGAGTGTCACAGGGAACAAGATGTTTGGCACCTTGACCTCTAAACCACTATGGCCTACTTCTGGGGTGGCAAACCTGTGCCCAAACTGAACTACTACAGATTGCAGTTATGGGTTCACATGATTTAATACTCTTCCATAATAAATAAAACATCCAACAAACAAACAAATATCTGTACATCTGGAAAAAGAGCAAATACTTTACCTGAATTTTCTATGTGCAGAAAATTAATTTGTATGAAATATTCTGTAATGTGAATCTTCACCTATACTCTGGAGTGGTATAGTTTAGACACAGATACAGCAAGAGATTACAGTTTAAGCCAAAATCTGAAGCATCTGCTTAAATGTTAGCTGAGAACTGTGGCTAATAAGAAAGCCACCCAAGCAATACAAAGGGCTCCATATAAGGCTCACTGTTTTCAAAATTCATAATAAAGATTGTGTTTTAACTAATCTCCTCAACAGTATGTAGTTAATTATTTAGAATTCTCCATTAAAACGTATTTCTGCTGACAGAATTCCAGAATGCCATTTTGTATTTTATAAAAACTTCTTTCTTTTAGATGTAATTAACTAAGGCATATTTTGTAATTAAAAACCACTCACTTTCACATGGTTCAAAACAGTGTGTGTGTGTTTTTAACCAAAAGTGTGTGTGTGTATACATATATACACACACTTTTGGTTAAAAACACACACACACTGTTTTGAACCATGTGAAAGTGAGTGGTTTTTAATTACCATACAAAATATGCCTTAGTTAAATACATATATACACACACACACACACACACACATATATATATACACACACACACACACACTTTTTGCCTCTAGCTTAAATACAGTGATGTTGTAGTTGGTTGCACAGGAATTGTATCAAGAACATTAAAGCAAGCCAAACACGATTGCATTCCAACTAAAATTGCTCTCTTTATACCGTGTATTGAAACTTGATAACTGTTGGTTATAAAATTCCTTTGATTTTCTGTAGGTAATAAAATACTTTGGCAATTACTATTGACAGTTCTGGATAATCTTGAAGGCTGCCTTGCCTGAAGAAGATGAGTGTTACAAATCACTCCACTGAAAGAGGGAAGAACAGCAGCAGGCAGCAGACAGGTTTCAATTTCACAATGCTGATTATCTCATTCGTGATTCTATGCATGCCTAAATCTAAGGATCCCTCAAGCAGCTATATGGACTTCTACTTTTAAAATGCCTATTACGCTTTCATACTTTTTGCTGCTTCCTGAAGAGTGCCATTTCGCCAAGCTTAAATAGCAGAAAATTGCACTGCTTTTCCTCTGCCCATCTCCTCAATCTCTATTAACCTGCACAAGAACAAAGGAATATGATGGTCCAGCTATAGGTTTGGAAATAGGTTTGAAGTTGTTTTTCATTTACTAGTAGCTGTCTTTCTAATTCATAAATGTAGTTTAACAATAATGTCATTTTAATGCATTAGGAAATGATTGACAATGCAGAATTCTTAACTTTAATGTATGCACATACATATGATGTACACAGATTCGTACACATTTTGCCAAATTTATATGCACATACTATTTACATAAGCATCAAATGATGACAGAGCACTCATAGAATGTGTTATACCTTAACTAAAGGTATAAAAATAAAAGTACTCCAAGTGGAATTCTTTCTGTTTAGGTTGTCTGAGAACAATAGAGCACAGCAGAGAAAGGAAGGAAGAAAATTGTTGAAGCACCTGGTTTTAATGCATGCAGTAGGCCTTTATTGGATGTCATAAACTGAATGATGCATTACTCTATGGACTACTTATAGCCTATGACTGTTGAGGTAAAAAGGAGGACAAAGAGTTCTTTTGAAACAATAAGGTTAGTTGTTCTTTTAAATCAAGCCCAAATTTTATTAAATGCAGAAGATCTAACAGACACAGGGAGATTTGAGGTGATTTCACTTTCATTGTTTAATGCGTTTCTGTATTACCTTTATGAATAAAGAGTATTTTACTTAAACACATTATATTGCATCAAAGCATCGTATACATATAGACTATCCCACCTTCCAATTGTATTACTAAACAAAGGAGAAACCATTTTGAAATTCCTATGACTGATCAAAATTTGACAGCTCAATGTCCCTTCTAAGCAATTACATTAAAATTCATATGGGTTGTCAGACATACATGCACACACAAAGGTAATTTTGTACACTTTTTTAAAGATCTGCTTTGCATTTAAAAAGATAAAAGAATGTTTTTGAAAATGACAATTGCTGGCTGGTCATCGATTCCTAGCTTTAATCTCATAGCCTACTCAAATTTCCCATTATGTCTCACAGAGGCTTAGATGGATAGAAAGGCCAAACTATGGCCTTCAACAAAAATGGAAAGGGGGTTGGAGGGGTGTTACAGCATCAAGACACACAGCTGTTGCTCACAAACTGCAAGTGCTAGAATAACTCGCTGCATGTTTTGCCTGCTTTGCTGCTAATAAAGTGTTTTGCATGCTTTCTATAAACACTGCTCTTAAGTTTTATAATCTAGTACATCTTATTAAGAATGAAGTCTGCTGATCCCTAAATTATTCATAACATGGTCCAGACTGATTAAGATTGGCTTGTTAAGGACCACAAGAAGCAATTAAACTGACAAGGCATTGCGGCCTTGATGTATACATTTATTATCACAAGAATACCCAAAGTGAATGCCCTTATTAAGCAATGAATTTCACCTCACTGGCCTTCTACCACCACTGCCACAGGCAGAGGGAGCTAGGAACAACATGTCAAAAGCTAACTCTGAGGAAATGCCTATCTTCAAGTGAAACTGATTTTGTAATGAACCTTTCAGTTCACTCCTGAGGTAATAAATCCTGACTGGTGCATTAATTACTTGATAACATCCCATCAAAATGCAAATGCTGCACTTGACCCATAGGAATGGCTCACTAGCTGTTAACTCTTCAGGGTATACATAAATTGTCTGTTTTCTTTTATCAAACTGGGCATTTATTTCCATCTAGCTAGGGTGAATGTCACTCCTGCCACCCTCAGCCCCTTAGTGGCCTGACACCATCATTTGCCGAGGACTGTCACTAGGTGCTGACTTCCTAATTGCGCTACTACTTTGAAGCAGAAATTTCTATTGCATACTCCTCTTTCCCCTATTCTCCCTCCCCCAGGATTCTTGCATGTCAAGGACAAAGCTGTATTAGCGTTACAAAGAATGACCCCCCCACCTCTAAAGCACACTAATCTTTCTTTTTTGAATGGCAATACATTAAACAAGGAATTTCATTCCTTGAGTGATTAAATGAAAGCTGAACAAATCTATGTGAACCTCTACCAAACATATGCAAACAAGCATGTTTGCAGAAAGCATCCTCTCCAAGGTATGTTTACCTATTCAGAAGATGCCTTTTAGATATCTTCAATACTCAGTCAATATTTTCCATGACAGAAAAGCCATCACAACAGCCACAGAAAAAGCACAGTTCATAATAAAGGTTTAACATTTGTGGAAGATGATGTTCCTGGTATTCTCAGTTTGCCTGATCAAACAAGCTTGTTTTGGTTATAGGAACTGCTTCCACAGTGAATGTAAATGAGAGTTTTTGTTTCATATTTCCTTATTTAAAATTCTGATCAATGTGACTGGGGCTGACTCCCCACCCCCCACCTGGGTCAACCTGCATTACAGTCTTTTATTCGTCTTGAAGGCTTGGTGAAAATCCTTAATTCAGGTTACTAGGCAACCCTGCAGGTGAGAAAATATAATGTTTGGCCTACTCCATCTTTGAAAAACACAGTGGCCTAATGCTTTCAAAATAGACTCTGCAAAGCATGCACTGATAATTCTTTGCTACATTTTCCAAAGCTGAGGTCAGGAGAAAATTAATTGATGCTGAAAATAATGACAGAAGGAGAGGCACCACTGAGACCTAGTGTGACTGGCATGTGATAATGTTAGCAAGAATCTCAGCATGTGACTGGACAGCGTGGTGAAAAATATACTTTATGTGAAGGAAAAACAAGTTACAAAATGTAATTAGTTTTTGACACATTTTCATATGTTATTATCTTTTCATTTGGAACATTGCCTTGGGGTATCAATACACAAGAATAAATGAAACATTATTATTGTAAATCTGAATTGAGAAAAAGGGATGGCTTTACACTGCGTGTCTTCTTTTTACATATCCTTCTGAATAAACAAAATATTCTCTGCAGCCTAAGGTATACAAGCGTGGAAGACATAACTGCTGGTAGCAGGGGCTTCTTCAATATAATAATCCTGTTACATGTGATTATGCAGTTTTACTCTCAAAAATAAGAGGTTTTGAAAGAAAAGTGGTCTAAAAAGCTATAGGATAATATGCAATTAAATTATAACACCCACAGCAATAAGGTTTCCATACTGCAAATGTATTTTTAATTTTTTCCAGTGTGGGTTATACCTAGAAGTAATTCACACTGATTACTAAATAACCCTTGTGAGTCGCTTTGTCTTCTGATTTACAAAAAAAATACACTTGCCGTGAGCAATGAATTTCATAAACCACCAGCTCTCATGCTTGATGAATCATTCTTATTTTATGCAGTCCTGTGTGATAGAGAACAGATAAAATATTCTATCCACAAGCTATTCAGTACAATTTATCATCAGCAGCTCACTAGTCCAGTGATAATACCTGGCTTGCAGATTGTAATGATCAGATTCTGTTTTTATTTCAAACAGGAGTAATTTGAATACTATAGTTTTTAATTTACATACATTAGTGAGGTTCAAATATGGCAATAGCTACAAGCAAGTTCTATTGCAAAAATGAATGCTCACCTTATATAATGGATTCCCTTTAGCAATTCAGCAGTGAAGAAACCAGGGGGGGAAAGAAAGCAAAGAGGGCAGAAAAATAAAATCATGATACAAATCTAATTATCTGGACTAGGATAATTACTGAAACATAGTCATGTTTGTATCAGTTTTACTAATTTCATAACATTTCTCTGTATTGAATCCCTAATGTTATCATTAATATATCTAATTTTTAACAAAGGGCAGAACTGTGGATACTTAAATCTGGAAACTGGAGTGAAACAAAGCAGATCTTTCTACAAACCTGAAAAAAGCTCCAGGTTTGCTGAAAAATCTTAAATACATAAATAAAGCATTTGAGGTTAAGCCTCCTCTTAATAGAATTAGCACTTGTAGTTTTAAGAAATGAATGCCTCAGTGGTCATTGCTAGGCAACTACAACAGTATTGCCAGCCCTCAAGGTTTGGATACTGTCAGTAAAAGGAAGGAGGGGGCAGGTTCCTTCCCAATGCTGTTTTGGCCTTTGAGTGATGACTCGTTGGGCCAAGTCCACCAGCAAACACTGGTAAACTTACTACTATCTAACCTGATCAGGACTGATTGATTGCTAATGTTTAACTGCAGCCACTATACAAAAGCCAGAGTGGTGTAGTGGCTGGAGTTTCATACTAGGATCCGGGTAACCCAAGTTTGGATCCCCAGTCTGCCTTGGAAGCTCAGTTATACATTCTCAGCCTAATATACCTCATAGGGTTGTTGTGAAGATAAAATGGAGAGAAGAATGATGTGAGCTGATTTTGGCCCCCAATATGGAGACAGGTGGGGTATAAAGTAAATAAATAATAAATATAGCTGACGATGGGGAGACAGATAAAAGGTGGCTGGGATGGACAGAAGGAAGCAGAGAAAGATGAGAACATGCAGTTTTCCAAGAGGAGGGAAAAAGGAAATATGTGGGGAGGGGGATCTAGGGGAAAGTGAGGTCCCTCCCCCCAAGTTCTTGCAGGTTCCCAGCCATGCAACTGGTCCTGGTGGCCAGAAACTGGGCCATAGTTTTCCTAGGTAGAGGCTGCCAAGGGAAGGCAAGGAGGGAAAGCTGAAGACAGAGTGGCAGATAAAGTTATGTTGGGTGGTCGGAGAAAAGATGAGAAGGAAGCAGTAAAAGGGAAGAGGCTGTGGGTGTTTCAGGGAAGGGAGACAGTGGGGAGGAAAAAAGAAGATGCCTCCCACAAGTCCTTGTGGGTCTCCCATTCATCCACATCTATTCTTTGTTGGTGTATTATGTTCCTTCCTGCAATTCAGTGATCTTCCAATACTTGATACCATATTACATGTAAAACACTTAGTATGGTTTTTACTGAGGTAGTTAGAAAAACTGAAACTGAGAAGCATCTTGTAAATACAACATCATTTTCAAAATATTGCACTAGCATGAACATTTAGTACAGTCAACTTGCTTATAATAAAATACCTCTTATAGCTACATCCCTGTTATACTGACCACACTATTGACCCTGAATTCCCAGCAGCATCGTTACTAGACATTTTCTGCCACCTTTCAAAATCTGAAAAGCTTCCTACATTTAGTGAAGATTAGGTAATGCTACAAACTATCAATAACTGCTATCAATGCCATACCTTGTTCAGAAGAATAAGTTGATTAAAACTATATTTTTAAAAGCTGCTCTTCTACATAGCATTACTTGTAATAAACTATATATGTTTTTAAAAGCTGCTCTTCTACATAGCATTACTTGTAATAAACTATTTTTCATAGAAAATATACATCCATATAAGTTAATTAATCACATGACCAAAAGTAATACAATGATTTACTAAGAAGGAAACACCTTTCTTGCCCCATTGGAGTGGGGATGGGTAGAACCAAGATGGCACAAATAAAAGATGACAACTGTGGCTTTTCAGGCACTTTAGGTTTTGCCACACCTTTACTGTTCTTCAAGTCATATTTGTGATTTTTTTTCTTGTTATGAAGAACTGGAAAAGTCATATAATTAGCTAGAACTGACACATAGTACTAAAAAAGGAGGTCACCACCTATCTTGCAAAAGAATATTGTAACAATTGTGTTACAAAACAGCCTCAATATTCCTCTCTGTTTGTATATCACCACAAGTCACTTTGAAAGAAAGGGTTTAATGTTTTTGCTGTACTCCAAGAACATTTAAAAGCTCACTTCTTAAGTACACAAGCCATCTCCTTCTGAAGAAGTTTCTAAGGCTGCAATCTTAAAACTATTTTCCTGGGAGTAAGATTAAAATGTTAGTCTGTCTGTAGCAGTAGAAAAGAGCAAGAGCCCAGTAACACCTTAAAGACTAACAACATTTGCAGCAGGGTGTGAGCTTTCGTGCAAATGCTGAAGAAGTGAGCAGTGACTCACGAATCTCATACCCTGCCTGGGAATAACCCCTGTTAACTAAAATAGGACTTACTTCTAAGTAGACTTGCTTAGGTTGGCTCCCAAAGTCCTTGAAAAGAAGATTAGCTATACAAATGGGTTTATCACCATGTTATCATTTATCTATCATGTTTGCAGATAAGGCTAGTGGTTTGTTTTAACAGATTATTTTATCTTTGAACACACCCAGGAACCAGACACAACCAGTCAGTTCACTATTACATATAGTGATACCAAATATGCACCAGAAGGGGATGCAATGTTGACAGCTGCTGAATGTTTATTAAATGATAAAAAGGAGGAGGAGGAAGAGAAACCAACCTGTTTAAAGAACTGAGAACTTCTTGAATACTGGAGGGGTAGATTTTGAGCAATGGGATAGGATTTTCAAATGCACCCAAATGCACCCATAATTCCTTGTACGATAGTAGAGAGGCTGGCCCTTGTGTGAGTGATGAGATATTGTTCAACCATCGCTCTTAAATGTTCTATTTTGATTTTATTGGCTTACTGATTTCATTAATTTTATTATAAGCTGGAACATGGAAATTGGAGAAGCAGCTAGTAAATCTAAGTACAGCAGCTTACAAAAATAAAAACTGAAAATAAGACAAGCAACCAAATGCATAAAAATAATCGTATAAAATACCAAACAGCAGAATCAAAGTAATACAGCAGTAAAATTATTGAAAAAGACATCAAAACAAATCCAGTGAATAAGATCACTTGCCTCCAAACTCCTTTTGAAAGAAAAATGCTTTAATCAGTGTAGTCTGAAGGTGAAGTGCAAGTGAGTCAGACAGAGGAAGGGAATTCCACTGCCTCGGTACAATTATCGAAAAGGCCCTATCCCATATGCCAGTCTCCTTGCCTCCATCATCATGGACAGGCAGAGCAGGGCCCCAGTAGGAGAGCTAGCATGATGGACAGCCACTGTGCCTTTTTAAAAAACACAGGCTTGCACTGTGACTAGGTACACAGAATTCTGAGGTAACTACAAGTCTTTCTAAAGAGAAAATGACAGATTGGGCCTTAGGTAACCCCTCTCTCCAAAATTTGTAAATGCTGCATTAAGCAAAATACAAATCTGGATTCACTGAATTAATTTATTATACACAATACTAGTGTTTTTTTAATATAGAAAGTACCTTGGTAATTCTGATAACCTGTGTCACAAACTACATCATTTATTTTTATTTTTATTTATTATATATTATCAGATTTATACTCCGCCCTCCCAGCCAGAGCCAGCTCAGGGCAGCTTACAAAGGAATAAAACAACACATAGACAATTTAAATAATCCTAAAACCATGTAAAACAACTCAACATTAAAAGGTGCTAATATTATAATACTAATAAATTATCAGATGGTTAAATGGTCCTGGCGGTCAGCCCGTGGATCTGATCTTTGTGCAGCTGGCACAGGCTGTTCTAATGTCTTCAGGGGACACTGTTCTTTGTTGAAGGCCTGGTGGAAGAGCTACGTCTTGCAGGCCCTGTGAAACTGCATGAGGTCCCACAGTGCCGTGATCTCTTCTGGGAGCTCATTCCACAAGAAAGGAGCCGCTACTGAGAAGGCCCTGGCCCTAGTTATAGCCAGCCTGGTTTCCTTGCATCTGGGGAGGGTCAGTCGATTTTGGGACCCTGATCACAGTGCTCTCTGGGGAACTGGTGGTGAACGGTTTAACATACAATAGATAGACTAAACCTTCCCAGTCAATTGTTGGAAAGATTAAAAAAAAATGGTCTGTGGCTAGCTACAGCTAGTTTACTGTTAGCTACAGAGCTCCTACCAAGGCAAAGGAAATCTGGACAGAATAGCCAGAAAGAAGAGTAAAAAATTAATCTGCTCCTCAAATAGTGCTTGTCACTATTTCTTAAAATTTGCTAAAAAGATGGTTAGAGAGTCAGCATAGTGTAGTGGTTAGAATGTAGGATCTGGGAGACTCAGGTATGAATCCCCACTATTCTATGGAAGCTCACTGGGTGACCTTGGGCCAGTCAAACACTCTTAGTTTAACCTACCTCACAGGGTAGTTGTGAGTATAATATGGATGAGTGGAGAATGATATAAACCATCTTGGGTCCTCATTGGGAAGAAGGGAGGGGTATAAATGAAGTAAATAAAATAAATTGTTAGAAGCTCAAGATAACATAATCCAAATGTAGCTTTATTCATATTTGTCTGCTTCAACAATTTTAAACTTCAGAAAAAGTCCCTAAAGTTTTTTATCTTTTAATGTTTAATTTAATGTATTTTTTTAATTTCTACATTTTTATCCTTCTATGAGTATTTTTCAAAGAAATAAAACTAAGATGGAGCTAATCAAGAGTGCACTTTTTAAAATATAACATTATATTTAAGCAGATTTCTCTCTCTCTTTAGGCAACAGGGACATGGAGGTAAAGAAATTCAACTGGCAGTGAAATACAGTGAAGTAGTATGGTGTTTACAATTCTACTGCCAGTCAAGTTTCACCAATACAGGATGTTGTGCTGAGAGATGAAATTAATTATTTGAAACAGTATCTATCCAGGTCACAGATAAATTTAATTCAATCATGCGGGATCCAAAAATGTTGCTTTATTGCTATTTTATCTATGTCCAGACCAAAAAGCTATATGCTTTGCTGCTGCCTTGTCCAGTCATCTGTCTCTCAGACCATTGTTCATTATTGTGAATTCAGCTGAATGAGAAATAGCCCTGGAAGGTGTGGGAGATACAACTCTTAACTTTCCTGATTATCCTAGGTTTAGGGGAGGAAAGAACCTGACAAATAATCCCACTGTCATTGTGTGGTCATTACAGTGTCGTACGAGTCTGGACAAGTTATTAGGTCAGACGCTAACTTCCTAAGTAGAAAAATGATGTGGTCGCCTTTGTCCTTTCTGCAGTAATGGCTGGAGTCAGTACTAATTAAGGGCCTACAGCAGTGTGGTGCGAGAGAGGTCAGAGACTTCTTTCTGACACCTAAACAGTGCTCAGCTCAAACGAAGTGCCCCTAATCTGAAATGATGTGGTGTAGAGCTGGCCTTTCAGCTCCACTGTATATTTAAAAGAAAATGACAGTTAATGACAGGGGTGTCAAAAAGAGCAGATGGAGAGGCTGGGGAAAACATAGCTTTATGGTTAAAAAAAATCTACCTACAATTAGTTACTGCATTTAAAAACAGAAGTTATGTAACATACTCAGGTGGACCAGTTTTGTAGTTGAACAACTATGTAGCCAATGAATCTGCGTTATCTGCCCTATTGAAATAACTTCTCCTAAGAATGACTGCCTATTTCTATTATGATATTTATAATTAAATATTTTTTAAAAACCCTTCTGATTTTCTGACACACAATTAGAAAGGGAAGAGCTGGAGGCAAACTAGAAACTGGTAAATATAACAGCACAAAGTCTTAAATACTGTTTCACATTTTATCTCATTGAGGTAAGCTATATCAGTAATTAATATTCTAGTGAATTCCATTTTAGGCATGGAACTTGAGAAACAAAAGAAATATTTAAAATAGAAACTACTAAAATTTATTGCATGTAAATCATAATAGAAACCAGCACAGGTTATACATTACTCATTACTCCAAACCCATATCATAAGTGAGCACAAATCCTTTTCATTCACTCCTTTATCTATCCTTCAAGACATTGCAAGCCTTTGACTGACATTGGGCTCATCTCAGGAATTGTCTGCGACATTATGTGGCAGTGTGTTCTTTCAGTTTCAGGGATGGGAGTGCACATGTGTACATGTTTGTTGAGATTTGTTCTAGACTGAAGCTTGATCTATATGTTCTTCGTTTGCATTTATAGCCTCTCTAGAATGAGCTGAAAATAAATTCTGGGTTTTTTTTTAATGTTTTGGGACTCTAATCAGTGGTTTGAATTTTGCACTCTTATAACCTGGAAAAGCAAATATTTTGTCATATTGTTACAGTATGAAATGAATTTCATAGACGTATGATCACTTCTGGAAGAGTCTATCAAAATATTTTCATCTCTATTGTATATGATGAAATAATCTCCTTCACAACTATTGTTTAAAATAAAAAAAAACACCCAAGGTAGGGTTGCCAGGTCTTACTTGGCTGCCGGCGGGGGGCTCCAGTCTTCTGTCTGGGAGTCTTTGGAGTGTGCTGCAATGACATCACCCAGAAGTGATGTCATAACACCAGGCATGTTGTGCACGGGACACTCTGGTATTTGGGCAAAAACTCTATGGTCACCTCCGGGTGACATCACTGCACCAAGAATGTCAGGCATGCTGAAGCTGTTGGGGGTGGGACTCCCCCACTGGCCAGCAAGGCGGTGGCAGATTGAGCCCCTCGAAAGCAGAGAAACACTTGCCCCACACTGGGGGGGATAGCAACCCTAACCCAAGGAGATGTTTGGTTGGAACAAAAAAAAGTTCAGAGATATTATGAATGTCTAAAGTTTCCTGTGACTGCCATTGAATGTGATCACGTCATAGTGGAAACCTTACTAAAAAGTCAAAGAAGAGTGTGACATAGGCAGTGCCTGGCAACCAGCATGAGGCTTGGGGTGGGCAACATCCCAGGAGAAAAAAGAAAAATAAGTCCTTGGCTACTTATCAGAGGTTCTGACCACAGAGTTTCTAGCAATTCTTAGAGATACCATTGTCACTTCCAGGTAGCTCTAGGCCTTATTTTTCTTTTAATTTTTCTCCCCAGGACAATTGCCTCCCTTCCCCTTTAGGCCAAGTTTTTGCCCACTGATCAGTTGCGCATCTGCACGCAAGGGCTGCAATTGCCTGGAGGTCTCCCACCCTAGTGTGAAAACAAGTACATCAGTGTCATTATACAACTTATGGAGAGGCCACATGTAGAATATCTGTAACATTCTGGTCACCCCATCTCAGAACAGTTCAAAACAGGGCTGGAAAAAGATCAGAAAAGGAAAATGAAATGGCTCAAAAGGATGAAGTAATGAACCAGTGATGTGAGGACTTTTTTTTAGAGATGTATTGATCTCTCAGCCTCACTAACAATTTTATAGAGAGAAACAGTATAACTCAGGGGGTCATCCAAAATAGCTAAATGAGAGTAAAACTGTATCCTGCTTAAATTCAGTCACGTCTTTAGGAAGCAGCTTCAGGGTCATTCTTGGAACTGATGCTGCCCTTGAGTATCTTTCAGGATGTTTGTTGGACTGTTTGTCTGATTTGACAGTTTCACTGACCAGTAAGGCTGTCTTCCACAGAGCTGCTTTTAATTGAGAAACCCTGTCACTCCTCATTTTCACCATGAATTGTTTTTATACTGGGCAAGCAGCAACATTGTGGGCTTCAACCACACAGAGAAGCATAGAGAATGTGCCATTTTAGCACATTTCTCAGAAACCGCTTTTTCTACCATAATAAAGGTTGTTTTGCATAAGAAATAATTCATTTAAACTGTGTCTATCTTCAAAACGGGGTTCAAAATGCTTCTTGCTCTGCAGCAGCAAAAACAAAACTGAGAAAAGGCCCTCTCACCCTAGCCCTGTGACATGGATGAGGTTAATAACATCAGAGGGGAATGAGGTAAATGCCCCACATGAGTTCTGGAGCTTCCATGGCCAGCCTGCCCATGCACACTTTCCATGTTGGACTGCACAGAGGATACAAAGATTAAATAATAATTCCATTACAGACAATAGCTAAATGGGAACTACATGTTCAAAGACCAAATAACTTTGATTACCTCCACCAAAGTCCAATTATAGTAACTGTGGGAGTAGAACAGAATGCTGTAATTTCCCCCCAAAACTAATATTCATTTAAGTGAAACAGAACTTCCAGCACTACAATAAAAAAGCAAGCAAGAATTACAGATTGAAAACTACACATAGAAATCATTAATGGATGAAAAGATCAGGGCAGGGCTGGGCTCTTTGTCTTTTTACTGCACTTCACTTGACTAATTCTTGTCCAGAAATTGAGATCATAGAGAGGGGCACTCCTGACTGTTGTACAAATAAAAGGAGCTCATCTAGTGATGTGATGGACTGCATTTTTTAAAAGCTTAGACGTGCTATACAAACAGGTAAAGGACTGTGAAGGGTTAATTATTCACAGAGCCAGAGAGCCTTGAATGACAGGCTGTTCCAAGAGATCTGATTGGTTAGCATCAGCTGAGCAGAGAAAAGACTTCTGAACTGGATGCTGAGGAGAGATTCAGTCAAATTTCTGCCTTGACTGAGAGCAGTTTAACACAGATTGAGAACTTGGGGAAAGTTGGCAAAGAAGTTTGAAAAGTCCCGTAGCCAGGATTTTTTAAAGCCAGGAGGCATTTAAATTTCTTAGGGGGGCACTGGCTAATCGAATTAAAAGTAATTTAATTCAGTTTCTGGAGGAAATAGAGAGGTGCTTTCTGGCTCCACATGGCTACCATAGCTGGTCCTTCATGCCAGACAGCTGTGCAAGAATACTCGGCTCCTTCCCCAAACCTGCCATTGCTCGGGGGCCCTTGGCTGGATGGGAAGTCATGGGGCCTTGCCAGTAAGTCAAGGGGGGCTAGCCCTGAGTTGCCCCACTGTAGCTACGGGCCTGGAAGACTCCCACTTGGGCCAAGGAAAGAGATAGATCTTCGAGAGAGAAAAGAATTTCCCTACCCAAACTGGGAATTAGCTCTGAAGAGTGCAGAGATCCCTGGTCTGGTGTGGTTAGAGGCTGCCTTAAGAGTCAGTTAAAAACTCAAGATGAGTACAGGTGTTTCAAGAGAAGGGGCTTGCTTACTGGAAAGAGTATACCACCCTTCTGGAAACCAAAGGAGTTAGAGAACACTCAAAGAGAAAGTCTACTGCAGTGTTTGGGGAAAACACTGGAAGAAAAGCCTCTCAACATAAAGATTTAAGTCACTGTGAAAAGCTTAAGAAACTCTCATTAGCTTGAAGCATAAGAACTAAAGTCTGTGCATGTATTTGTTTTACCTCAGAGTTATCTATATTGAGTCAACTCAGAAATTTCAACCCCTGATTTCACCTGACCTTCTCCCTCTATGTTGAATAAAGTATTTTGCTAATTTGGAATATAAAAATGTCTCAAGTGCCATTAAAGATAAATGGGTCTCCCAATCCTTCTGTCAGGTTCCTGGGCTGAGCCATCAGTAAAATGTCATACTGAGACAGGGTGGGACAGCCAACATTCTTCAGCAAAGATGAAAACACATCACTAGGGTGGCTCAGTCAGTAAAAAGAAAGAAAAACGTGCAGAAAATCTTGCCTCTGAGGGAGAGAAGTGGACTGGAGTGTCATAGGTGGGTATACAAGAAAGGGGCTTTTTGGTGGCAGACCCATAATTATGGAACAACCACCCCAGGAGGCAGCTGAAGACAGTTTTATTTAGGACTGCATTTGACTAATTTAGTTTGTATTTATTGACAGTCCTAATTAAGATTTTAATCTGTTTTTGTGTGTTTTATAACTGTTGTTTTACTTACACTGTAACCCATGTTGAGTGCCACAAGGTAGAAAGACAGCCAATAAATGTTTTAAATAAATAAATAATAAACTAGGTCATTTGTAGGGTTGCCAGGCCCTAAGCTCTTGCTGGCAGGGGGTGGGAGCCCTCTGGGAGTGGGGACTGGGGCGACGTCACCATGCCGGGAACATTGGACGTCATCATGCCGGGAACATTGCGGCAACACTGGTATTTTGGCGTACTGACGGCACTTTCATGTCATGTCATCACAATGCATCATGCCAGGTCATGGTCTTTGATGGCTTTCCAACACTGACCAGCTGGCCAGTGGCAGGCAGGAGCCCACAAAATCATGGAATCCCCAACTCCCATCTGTCAGCTGGCAACCCTAGCCATTTACTTAATCTTATATAGAGTTGATTCTTTATAACATGTGTCTCGATCTTCCTATATATCTTTGAGCTAGGCTCACCTGTGGACACAGACAGAGTTCTTGGAAAATTATGACCAACCATTTGTAAACTCAATGATACTACAGATTTTCTAACAACAGACTCTAGTAGTAGGGCCTAGGCACCTTAGGTGCTAAGCAATTTATGGATCAAATCATGTGGTAAAGCTCTACCATTGTAGATAGCTGACTAACATTCAGCACAACAGAAGAAGAAGAGAAGAGATTGGATTTATATCCCACCCTTCACTTGGAATCTCAGAGCGACTTACAAACTCCTTTCCCTTCCCCTCCCCACAACAGACATTCTGTGAGGTGGGTGGGGTTGAGAGAACTCTGACACAAACTGCTCTTTCAGGAACAGCTGTGCTAGAGCTTGTGACTGACCCAAGGTCACAATAGCAGGTACAAATGGAGAAGAAGGGAATCAAACCCGGTTCTCCCAGATTAGAGTCTGCACACTTAACCACTACACCAAACCGGTCCCATCTGTTCTTATATAACTACCAATCCTGGCTTGCTCCTCAATCTGAACAATGTACTTCTGAGTGGAAAATATGTTTCTCATGAGATTTTTCAGAGGCCATCTCAAGTGTCTAGTGACTATTAAGTTACAAGAACATGAGAACAGCCCTGCTGGATCAGACCAGTGGTCCATCTAGTCCAGCATCCTATCTCACACGGTAGTCAACCAGTTCTTCTGGAGATCTATCAAAAGGGCATAGAGGCTGAAGCCTTTCCCTAATGTTGTCTCCTGGCACTGGTATTCTGCCTCTGAACATGAAGTTTCCTTTTAGTCACCTATCTTGTAGCCACTGATAGACCTATCCTCCATGAATCTGCCTAATCCCCTTTTAAAGTGCCTGTGGCCATCATTACATTCTCTGCAAACAAATTCCACATTTTAATCACTCACTGGTGTAAAGAAATATTTCCTTTTGCCTGTCCTGAATCTACCACCCATCAACTTCATTGGATGCCCTTGAGTTCTAGTATTTTGGGACAGGAAGAAAAATATCTCCTAAGTAATAGTTCCTAAGGAAGAAAAATGGCTCCTAAGTAAGCTCAAAAATCATGGGATAAAAGGACAGGTCCTTCCGTGGATCGAAAACTGGCTAATTAATAGGAAACAGAAAGTGAGTATAAATGGGAAATTTTCTCAGTGGAGGGTGGTAAGCAGTGGGATACTACAGGGATCAGTACTTGATCCGATGCTTTTTAACGATTTGGAGTTGGGAGTAAGCAGTGAAGTGGCTAAATTTGCAGATGATATGAAGTTGTTCAGGGTGGGGAAAACCAGGGAGGATTGTGAGGCACTCCAAAGGGATCTGTCAAGGATGGGCGAGTGGGCATCAATGTGGCAAATGGAGTTCAATGTGGCCAAAGTTTTCCACAGATAAAGAAAAATCCCAAAGGACTACAATATTTCTAGTTCCTGCTTTTGAACATTCTTTGCCTACATCTTCAGATGCTGTCTCCTCACTAGAAATCTATCAATATTTCAAGATCCTGCCAACCACTCTACCAGTCCAACAACAGCAGAAACACACTCCTCAGGAACAGTGCATGCTGTCTATAACTGAGGCTGCGATCAGATGCACATCACAGAGCAAGATTTGTCTTCCATTCCCCATTCTCACCTGCAGGGCTGGCTTGGTCGCTCACTAGGTGAACTAGACTTTTGCCTAGAGCATGGGGCCATCATGGGGCCGGGCTGAGGAAGCCAGGCACACAGCGAAACCTCTTCCCCAGGCCAGACTTGCTCAGCAACCTGGTGCTGGCACTGCCGTGTCCGCCCCGTGCATCGTCGGCCTCCTCCAGCGGCGGGAGGCCAGCCCCATTATGCTTTTGGCGCCTTCCTGCTGTTTCTTTCTCAGCTGTTGCTGCTGCCGTCTGGTGCAGCTCGAGCTCCTCTGGCTCCATTTCCGCGCTGCCTCTCAGGCAACTCCCCCACCCTGCACAAACTACCACTGGGTAGTGAGAGAGGCGGGAAGGGAAGGAAGGATGAGTTTGCTCGTTGCTCATGCAGCATTGCAGGAATACGAGCACTGCCTCCTGGCCACTGTAGTACCCTGGAGCCCGAGGGGAGTGCACACGGAGACCTCTCTGAGTCCCTCAACCACCCATGCCGAGCTCCCTGCTGGGAGACCCGGTGCCTTGGAAGCTCTGCAAGTGTCTCTGCTCGGTTAAGAGATCTGAGCCACTCATCTGTGCTGAGGAGGCGCCACAAGGCAGCCTCACCTGGGGGAGGTGCGGGCGCCACAAGCTAGCCTCACCTAGAGCGCAGAAACTCCTCGGTGGCTGCCACGTATGATCAATCAACCACAGGGTGAACATGCAGTGAGGTGGGTTAACGGGGGGATGTCTGATCAAAACTCTTTTACAAAGAAACATGGATAAATTAGAGGCAGCGCCAGACTGCTCTAAGCCTGTCATCTGATTGCAGCCTGATAAGATCTCCGGGGACATGGGGAAATCTATTTAAGCCCTTGGATGATTCCAGTCAGTGCTAGGGGAATACTCCAGTTTCCAAATTCCCTGACTGAAGCCCCACTAATCAAGACTTAACCTACCATCTAAACTGATAAAGTGTTGTTGGTTTAAAATATTGATATCGTGCCTTTCCAGATAAATATCTACACAGTAGCTTACAACAAGCAAGCAACAAGAAAACCATAAAACACAGGTTGTCAAAAGATCATAGAATAAATTATGCTGGCTACATTATGTCACATTATGATTGGCTACATTATGATTGGCAGAATGAGTTTCTATATTTTAAATATTTAACAATCAGCTCTACAGAGGAAAAAATGTGTGTGGGTGTGTACATTATTTTATTATAAATGTTACTGATATAAAGGATGTGTAGCACACAATTTACAAATAATAATACAATATATAACATACAATATATAACAGTCTATTGTAAATTCCATATAGTTAATTGATTCTCACAGAATGCTTTCATTGATTTTTGCCAAACTCTTGTACCCACAACCAGTAACTGGAAAAAAGCCCACAGGAAAAAATCCCCACTGAAAATCACAGTCATAAATGCTCACAGGAAAAAAGCCCACATGGAAAAAATCCCACATGGGGAAAAGCCCACATAGCAAAAAGCCCGTGCATAAAAAAGCCCACACGGAAAGAAACCCACGTGGAAAAATACCATCTAAAGTGCCACAGATATTTATAAATGTGGATAATAGTCATCCACAATTATAAATATCTATGGCGTTTTACGTGGTATTTTCCACGTGGGTTTCTTTCTGTGTGGGCTTTTTTATGCACAGGCTTTTTTCTGTTTGGGCTTTTTTCCACGTGGGCAGTTTTCTGTGTGGGCATTTTTCCATGTGGACTTTTTTCCTGTGAGCATTTACGACCATGGGGTTTTTCCTGTGGGCTTTTTTCCTGTGGGCTTTTTTCATAGAACCCGCACAGCCAACCTATGGTTGCAATTCAACCATGATTTTACAAATAGAGTTGCATTTCAATCCACTTTCCCCCAATAAATTTATTGTCATTAAATCTGATATGTTATCTACTGTTAAACTATTTCTCACACTTGTACAAATTATATTCATTAAACTGAAACCTCTTTCAGCTTCAGCACTACTAATTGCAATAGCGCTGGGATAAAGTCGCTGAGCTCCATAGCCAACACATAACATGTCTCATGCAAGCTAAAGCTTAAAAAAAGAAAAGAAATTAAGTACTGGGGAGTTATGGAGAAATGGTTGAATGGCTCTTGCTATGTGGGAAGCCCTTTTCTGAACAACACCCCCTTCCCAGTTAGTTGTAAGTACAACTTTGCCAGACCACCCCATAAAAGAGTGGAGGGGAAAAGAAATACGGCTAGCAGGAAAGCATAATCCCCGTTCCCATGTGCCACTTTGAGACTGCCCCATCACCTTTAGCAAAGCAGCCTCCTATTAGTTTTACAAAACAAATAAGAGAAATCTTCACTAACATTTGTGAGGGGGGAAAGCCTTTTACTCACACTCTCTCCTTGGAAACTAGCTCAGTCCTGAGGCAGGTTTTTAAAGCAGTCCATTGTGCAAGGATTCAGGTTAAGGATGACTAACTAACCCATGTTCCCTTGTGCTCTCCATGTGTGCAACAAGAAACTACCACTTCCTTCCCACTCCCAAGTACCCCTTTTCACAGCTCAGCTCCCTGAGGTGCCTGTGTGTCATGCCACCACCAGCGTCTTGCATTTTCCTCAAACGTTTACCCTATTCCACCTCTGAGAATGTAAGTATGTGAAGGAAGGAGGGAGGCATCTTAGCACTCCTGATGAGTTTTCAACTGGCTCACAAAATTCCTGAAAATTTAACAATCAGCTCTCATGAGCCGGTACAAGTTGGCTCCAGCACACCACTGAATATGTCCTTATTTACCAAGGTACCTTCTATTTAGCAGTACTTGTACAGGGTTTCCTGCTGTATTTGGGTGTGTCTCTTACAGTTCCCTTTTCTTCTGTACAGCAAGGAAATAGCCTTCAGTTTAATCTAGTGTACTTCTCACTTCCCACTTCTACCAGCATGTAATATTGCTGGTGTGGCGAGAGAGCGGGGGGGGGGGGGAACCTACCAGAATGAGGAATGGCTTTAAAAAATCATAATATAAACAGCAATATAAACATTTGGTATGGTAGTCTTTAAACTTAGTTCCAACTATGGTGATGTGATTTTAAGGCAAATCCACAAATTATCAGTCCCTGTTAAATATAAGGGAATGTTTTTAAATTACAAATTCTATCACTGTATCCACTCTGGCCATAAAAATACCTAATGAAAACTCCTATTTAAATATTTGCGAGTACACAAAGAGTTTGGTGTAGTGGTTAAGTGTGCGGACTCTAATCTGGGAAAACCGGGTTTGATTCCCCACTCCTCCACTTGCAGCTGCTGGATGACCTTGGGCAAGCCATAGTTCTGACAAGAGCTGTCCTTGAAAGAGCAGTTCTTAAAAGAGCTCTCTCAGCCCCACCTACCTCACAGGGTGTTTGTTGTGGGGAGGGGAAGGGAAAGGAGTTTGTAAGCACCTCTGAGACTCCGAGTGAAGGGTGGGGTATAAATCCAACCTATTATTATTATTATTTCTGAAAGCCATACAATATAAACAGGAAAGACAGTTTCTTAAAGAAGATTCATACCAAGAAACTCTACAGGTCTGAAGAATACCTTCCTCTCCTAGTCATTAAAGAATTACTAATACAGATGACCATGCAAATACATGTGAAATCTAGTAGAAGCCTTGCTTTTACTAAGTCTTCAACTTTTTCCATGCATAAAAATATTTGGGAGAGAAAAAAATGGCCCTTATTTGTAGTAATACAGACAACTAAGTAAAAACATGACAAAATATCTAATTGTATGCTAAATAGGTCATCAGTATTGGACCAGAGATATGACTGATCAAGGGGCTGGTGGTTGTCTTTTACTGGATGGATTTAAATTGCCTCTAAAAGATCAGATGCATAGATTGGGGGTGCTTCTGGATCCCTCATTGCTCTCAGAATTCCAGGCAAAGCTATAAGCTGTACTAGTATGACTGCCAGCATTAACAGAAGTTAATCAGAGGGACTATATACCACTGGTATTGGGGTGGGGGAATGCACTGGCTAATTCATTTTGAGGCATAATTTAATTCTTAACTTGACCCAAGTTTTCTACCTTGGATTTTTAAACTTCTACCATCAACAGTGAGCTATCTGTAGAAGAGGCCACACTTTAAATTGTATCTTTGCTGAAATTAGATTGACACATAAAAGTAAACAAGCTTTTTCTGTAGTGGCAACCCCCCAAAGATGGCTAACAGGCTAGACTACTCTGTTTTAAGGGAGCCATTTGAATGGTAAAGATAATGGGCTGGGACTTCTGGTTTATGGCGGTGCGCTAGCAGACTCACCTCCCAGACCTCCCGGGGGTGAAGCTGCGCTCCAGCTGAAGAAGGGGGTGCGCAGGCTCGCAACCCCCCCGGGTCCAGGCGAAGGGACCCTGGCCATGGAACTTTTAAGAGGTTGCCTCTTCGAGGGCAGAATGCCTGAGAATTGAGGCGCCTCTTCGTTCTGATGGATCTCCATGCTGCAAGATCGAATGGACCTAGTGACGCTGAGCAGGACGAGCGCAGGAGATTATGCGGCAGAAACGAAATGAAAGCGAGGTCGAATGACCGATTATGAACGTGAGTCAATTTCGTAGTGTTTAAAGAGAAAAAGATAGCTTCCCACCCCACCCCACTGAACGGGAGACGCCTCCCATGCGCACGAACTTTTGAGCGATTGGGGGGAGGAGCGGAAGAAAACGTGAGGGAAACTGCCTAGGAGTACTTACCAAAGCGAGTCCAAGCGGTCAAGTGCACATTCAGATACTTTTTTAAAGTTTGCAAAAGTAAACAAACGATAAAGATGGTGGGGAATAGGGACAAAGAAAGACTTTCGAAAGCGAAAGGGCTTGAGAGCCCAAAACCGGAAACTACCAGTGAGACGGCAAAGGCTGTAGCTGACTACATGCGCCCTCTACTAGAACAGCTGAATAACTTCAACGAACAGATGTCCGTGGTCACTCAAGGCATTACTGCACAACAAACACAGATAAATGACTTAATACAAATAATGAAGCAAGATGCTGAGAAGGTAAAGGAAGTGGCTGCAAATACACAGAAAGTGAAGAAGAAAGTGCAAACGCTGGAAAGGAAACAAACCTCCATGGAAGATCAAATGCTGCAAGTTCAAATGGAAAAGGCCAACATGGTCCTGCGCTTCCAGGGCGTGCCAGAGAACAGAGGGGAGAATCTTAAAGAAGTGATGACTGAACTACTAGCCCCAGTAACAGAAATGAAGGCAGAAGTGTTGCTCAATGATATGGATGTGGTTTATAGATCATACTCAGGATATATAAAGAAAAATAATCTGCCTGGGGAAATTGTAGTAAGATTCTTGAAGAGGTATGTCAGGGATGCTATCCTGAAAGCTATCCTGGAACACCCCTAAAAGCTGGGGAAAACACCATTAGAACGCTAAAGGATATTCCATTTGAAGTAAGACAACGTAGAAAGAAATACAAAGAACTTGTGCTTTTTCTTCAGACAAACTCAATTGGATATAAATGGCTATTTCCAGAAGGCGTAACTTTTAAGATCAAAGATAAAAAAGAAAAGATAAAACATTTTTAAACTAGTCAATATAAACTTTCTCCCCTAGTTATATCAGGTGCAAAGGATCAATCTTAAAGGGGAGAAAACAGTGTTGAATAGTTCCTGTAAACCCCAGCTTTGGTCCTAGCATGATACCGAGCATACCAGTCATATCAAAACAATGGGGAGGAGGAATATGCTGCTATGGCCTATTACTAGGATAGAATTCAACTGTAAATTCAGTTCAGCTACTGTTTTGGATTAGTACAGAAGTGATGAGAGATTGGAAGAATTATGTTTCAGTGACTGTCATTGCTGGAAAAAGTGCAGCTGTCATCAATGAAATGGCTGTTCCTGTCTCTGTGGTCCCCATTTCAGCCCTCCCTCTACTCACTAATACTGGCATGTACCACAAGCACAATGAAGTAGAGGAAATAATAGCTTTCCAAATGGCTGAAATTAAAGTGCAAGAATGCACAGAAATGTCCCTCTGTATAGTAGGTGAATATTTAAACTTAGGCGAGCCAAATATTTTGGTTGGGGTTTTTTTTGTAAAAGAATGTTAAATATTATCAGGATAACTTCCATACCGATAAAAAAGAAGAAGATTTCTTTAGGTTAAAAATCTAGATAGTATTAAATTTTATGAACCACTGAATGGATATAAATTCACCTGTGGCCAAAAAACCCTCTATTCTTCCCCCATTGTACAAACACACACACAATGTATATGACATAGTCAAGTTGCCCCCGTGAGTGCGGATTGCTAAATCAGCACTCCGGGGGCACTTGGGCGGGAGGGGGAGGTTTGTGCACACATGGGCCAGTCCCCACGTGTGCACAAAAATCCAAAAAGTTGAAAAAAATTTCGGGGGGATGTTTAAATCCCCCCAAAAGTGACAGAGCGTCCCCTGCGCATGCGCAGGGAATGCTCTGTAGCTGGCCTCGCCGCCGCCACGCCGCCGCCTCCTCGGAGCCAGGCGGGCGGGGGGAGGACCGGCCTCGCCGCCGAGGGCCGGGTCGGAGCCAGGCGGGGGGGAGGACCAGCCTCGCCGCCGCCGACTCGGGGAGATCGAGCGGGGGGATGGAGGAGACGAAGCTCTTCTCCCCCCCGCGAGTATCGCGGGTCCCCCTCTTGTATGTATATATTACCATGACAGGCTACAGAGACATTAAATGATTTGATTTGTTATCCTATACGCAGGACATATTTTTAATTATTTAAGACACACTAATATCTCAAAAACAACAAATACAGTTAAAAGTTAAAGTTAAGAGTATCTAAACAAATTTCAATAGATCCTAAGCCTAAAATATTTATTATACTGTATCTATTTTAAAATATATTCTTCACTACAGACCACAGGCAGAATAATACTGTTCAAGAACAATAATGAAGAATGTTAGATCTTTAAAGACAATTTCCCCCCCAAACCTATTTGTTTGAAAGAAAATCTATGGGTTCAACTTATTATTGACTAAAATAATTGAAGATGAATTTCCTATAGAATAGGATCCTTCAAACACTTCATTGTGTCAGTTTAAGTCATAAAAATAATTCCATGGGACTGTCTAGGGTTGCCAGCACCCCAGTGGGAGTGGGGGAACCCCCGCTTTCACAGGCTCTGACCTTTTGGGGCCTACTTCCAGTTAGAGGTAATGCTCTGGTTTTTGGACAAAACTCTATGGTTTGATGCTGAATTTACCATAGAATTTTGCACAAAAACCAAAGCATCACCCTGACCGGAAGTAGGCCCAAAAATGCCCAATCTCTTCTGGTCTCCTGGGAAGATGCCGGGAGACCCCCCCCCCCCAGCCAGGTAAGTCAACTCAGCAACCTTTGGACTGTCAGTCAGTCAGGCATTTATTACGGCAACAAGCCATAGAACACACATGCTTTTAAATATAACATTCATATAACTGAATTTAGGACAGTAAAATAAAACTCTATAAAAACAGTTGAGCGTAATAAAGTAAAAGAAGAACATAAAACAGAGACTATTAGGCAACTATTATTATATATTTGATCGTATATTTCGGATGCAGTAGCATGCTACCCAAAATTTTGCTACAGTTTCGGTAATTGTCCGGTTCCCATCAATTAAGAATCGGTTACATTGCTCAGCACCTGATTGTCCCACCATATCTGTTATAAGAGGAGTAATATATTTGTCACGGATCTTGTTATACCAGTTACATCTGAGCATCACGTGCTCAATAGTTTCTGTCTCTCCTGAGCCGCATCGATAAAGTCTATATTCAGTGGGGATCGTTTTGAATCTGCCCTCAAGCATCGCGGAGGGGAAAGCCTCACATCTGGCTAATGTGAAGGTTTTCCTAAACTTGTGAGTATCAAGCTACCTTAGGACTGTCAAACATCTGTGTTATGATAAACTAATGTAAGCAGACACTATGTATGGACAGCCATTTATAAATTTCAAATAGAGTTCCAACATATTTATCTAAACAGGTGGCAGGAACACACTGAAAAACATTTGGATAATCAGGAGATAAAATAATCATAACAATATTCAGACTCTAAACAAACAAAAATGAGCTTGTTTTATTATCAAGCTTGTACACTTCCCTGCATGTGGAGCAAAGACTAAAAACTTCCTGTTTTAGAAAGTCTTCTATTTACGTTTTTGAGACATCTAAATTAGGATGCTTTAACACATTAAAACAGTTTGTTTCTTACCTACAAATCATGACTGTAAACCAGCCCTGGTTAGGCTGATGATTTTCTAAACCAGGAGGTCTTCAATCTGGGCTCTATATCAAGGGAGTGTTCAAGCTCAAGTATAAGCCAGAGTTACTCATCACTCCAGTTTTGTTCATGGTGTCTGAATGTAGCCTATAAGTGCGGCTATATGTGGATGAGAAAGTAAAGCTGAAGAATTAAAATTTACTGGGGGATTATTCCTCAGGAGAACTCAACTAAAATAGTACAAGTGGGTGGAAGGTATATTCAGAGTTGGGCCAATTTCATGATAAATGAAAACTCCCTTATGTTTTTCATCTTTTATTTTAATAAGGAAGTAGCTAAAACGAAGTGCAGTAATGTATGAAACATTGTCATTTTGGTGGATTATACTTGGTGGCCAAAACTTATACCAGTGTCAAAACTTGCCCTTTTGAAACATAAGCCATCAATTTTACCTTTCTATGATTGTCTTAAAGAGAGAAGAGAGGAATGATTACAACAAACTAAAAATAAGGTGGGGTGAGTTCTGTACGTAAAAATTACAAGATCAATTATTTTACTTTTTAAATTTACATTGTTTTCAGTGCCATTAAGCAGTGTTATACCCTTCTAAACTGACCGGTTCCAATAGGTGTAACTCTCCTCAGGATGGCATTGCTGGTGATGAGAAGTTTGAGCCCTCATACTAAACTTTTAAGACTACAGTGGCAGAACACCATGCTGACAAAGTAACTCAGAGTTAAGTGAATAAAAAAGAATACTCCACTTATGCCTTCTGTAAAAGATTAAAGTCATAACATTTTCCAATTTTTTATTTTCTCTATTAGAAAACTGGGATGCCAGCATGTTGAATGCTATTGCTAAAATTGAACTGATATTAGTAAATTCAGGATTTCACATTTGTTTAAAAATTCCTCAAACAGGGAGACAAAGATATTATACATTCTAAATTAATATGAGAAGCCAAAGCTTTGTTGACTCAGGCTGAATAGAGAAATAAGTAATTTTGAACTCCCTTTTTAGAAAAACTGCACTTTCATCAGAAATGTCTCTTACATTAAAAAGCAATATTCAGGTTTCTGGGTTTTGCCAACATACACAAAGAAGAGACACTGCATATTTTTTCCTTGTTGTGCCAACTCGTATGCCTGCTCTGTTTCTAGTTTTCAGCTATTAAAAAGAAAAATACCAAAAAAAATGTATGTGTGTCAGAGGATAGACATCAAATTAAAGGAAATATCCAAGTAGCCCATACCGAGCAAAAATGAAGATGAAGAATCTACATCATACTGTAGTTACATTTGGCAAAAGCATGAAATTAGGCCAATATATCCCCCGCCCGCCTTATAAGCAGGTATGTAAATAAAACTTCAAAACAAAGGTTCAGACAACCAAATAATGCTGTTAATAAAACAACAACTTTGTTCTAGAAACACAGAAAAGTATGCTTCCTTTAAAACTGGAATAAACCTGTTTGTATTTAAATCTATGGTTGAAATCTCTTATATTCCTGCTCTACATATCTACAGTCATGCAAATAATTACAGAGTGCAGACCTGACTGTCATTCATGTGAATCCATCCTATTGTGTGAAGCAAAATATAAAATAGTTGCCTATACATTAGCACATCACACATGGCTACTGCAATGACAAGATAGATTAGGCTGTATATTAAATCTCACACATGACTGCTTTTCCATATCAAGTTAAGAAATACTTGCTCTTATATACATTAGGGACTGGTGTTGGACTGACATCTACATTAATATTGACAGCATGTCAACATTTTTTACATTTACTAAGTCAATAACTAGCCTAAACTGGGAATCAGGTGGGTAGCCGTGTTGGCCTGAAACAGAAGAACAATGTTTGAGTCCAGCATCACCTTTAAGACCAATAAAGTTTTATTCAAGGCATAAGCTTGTGTGTTGTGTGTGTGTGTGAGAGAGAGGGGGGGGAGAGAGAGAGAGAATGAATGGGGGGGATCTAGAATACACTACAGCACTGCTTAAAAACATTCAAACAAGATCCTTTTAAAAATGTTCCTCAACCACCATATACTACTGTGACTCTGTAATCCACTCAAATTTGTCAAAAAACCCAAAACAAAAACGTCTAGCAGATAGGTGATGCTTGCAGAGAAAGAGAGAAAACCCATACAGAAAAAGCACTAGTATGTACATCGTAGCTTGATTAGAAAAGAATGGATTAACATCACTTTATTACGTTGTTTCTACAAAATTTCCAGGCAGCAGTTCCACTTTCACCAGAGCCTCTAACAAATCAATAACTCCTTCTAAAAAAATATACTTCTCCATCTTTTTATTTTGCTAATGGCTAAAAACTGATCTGTACTATACCAAAAGTATGCTTTTGTTATTTTCTTTGGCTATAAAATCTGCTGTAAATAAGTAGTTCTATCTTATCCTAGGCCCATGTCCTGATTTCATTAATAATTAAATATTGTTTTGCATCGATAGCTAGCTATTTTACTCTCAACTATGAGGTATTTTGGCATGGATTTAAATACCCTGCTGTATGGACGACACCTATATGCATTCAGGGCAGTAGCCAATTCCTTTCAGAAAAGAGGAAAAGCAGCAAATCATGTTCTCTGTCACATCAAAGAAGAACACAAGGATCCAACAGCAAGTATCATTGGTACACTGACCCAGCATGGTGCAGCAGTTAGAGTACTAGACCAGGATCTGGGTGACTCAGTTTCAAATCCCTACTATGCTATGCAAGTTTGCTGGGGTACCCTTCAGCCAGCCACTCTATCTCAGCCTGACATACCTCACAGGGTTGTTGTGAGGATAAAATGGAGGAGGGGAGAACAACATTGTAAGCCAATTTGGATCTCCACTGGAGAAAAGCAGGGTAAAAATCTAAACACGTCTTATTATTACATTTTATTTTTATGTTATATGATAGTGAGCTGCCTCATCAACCCATAAGGGATGAGTGTGAGATTATTTTTAAACAAATAAATTATTTGAAAATGCCAGCCAGTGGCAAATCCTTTCACAGCACACATATTTTGTTGAAGCATCATATTAACAGCAAAGTCCCACAAAATAAAAATCTGTATGCATTAATTCCTGTATTGATATCACTGCTCTTATTATTATACTCATAAGATGGTAGCTGGGACTGTAAGGCTCTGGAGCTAGTGCCAGGCCACCAGCATAAGTGCACAAATGAGAGTCTTTCCCTGCCTGCATTTACTGATGAGATGTGAGCATTCACATCAATATATTTGTGGGCATGGGTTGTGGAGGAGTATTGAGTTGAGCAGGCAGGGTCAACGGTGGCATGTAGTTCACTGGCAGCTGATTAGGCAGCTGCCCTTTTTCAATTACAGTATCTTTGTTTTACCACTTCTTTTGGCTGGAGTCAGGGAGTTGGGAGAAGAGTGACAGTATTAATGCAAGATCATGTTGCAAGGGACACTGATGGGGAAAGATTTTGCTTTAGGCTGCCTCATTGTCATTACTGAGATATACATATATATTATTTTTCTTTAGAAAAAGAAAAGCAGAGGGTTAAAGTAACTGAGGAATCTGGCACTGAAACATTAATTTGGAGACCTGGAGAATGAATATTTGGATGAAATTAGTTTGGGGTGGGGTTCAGACCTCTGTGTTGTACTCAGTTTGTCAGAAGTTACTTGTCTCAGGACCTTACTAATTTTCCTTCTGTAAAATCAGTACTGTGTTATAGTATCAAATGTGGCTCAAAACAGTATGATGGGGTTTCTACATCTTGTCCTCAGTTTACGATATAAGACAAGTGATTTGTTTCCATCTACTTGCAGTTTGGTCATTTTTTTTAAAAATGAACCGCCAAATGTCTCTTAAAGCTAAAAATGGATGTGTGGGCAACAGCCTTCCTCTGGTATTTGCCCCAAGATCTAGTATTCAAAGGTATGCTAAATGCAGAGACTGTGTTTAGTTTTTGGACTTACAGAAGGGGCTTCCATGGACAGAGACAAGAGTGAATCAGGTAGGAATAGTCTTGAATGGAGAAAATCGGAAGGTCAAATACAATGGAGTGGGGGCTTGTGCCTCAACCCGAACCTTTCACATGCATGCACATTAAAATTTTGAGAGAGATGGGAAAAGTGATCACTCTCCTAGACTTTATTCCATCAAGGTCCATAATGCAAAGAAAACAGTTTTTTATTTTTTAAAATAGTTTTTTAGATTTGTTTTTAGCCTAAAGCATATATGTAAATGTATTATTGTTTTAATTTTAGTAATTATGTCATAGCTAGATGTATCCAAAGGATTTATTCCTAACCAGAGACAAAAGGACAATAGAGCAATATATCAAGTATCTGCGTTTCAAGTGCCATTCATCTCAGAGGTTTGACAAGCTTTTGTTTAAGCATATCTTTGACAAAAAGCTACTGCATTTTTGTTCCACTGTACGACAGAAGATGATGTAGCTTGAAGAGATATTCTTTGAAATAATTATCTCCTTAAGTTCCTTCCTCTCAATTTATGCAAATCCTTGACAATGTTGATGAAACAAGCTGGTGAAAAGGATGATTCAAGATGCATATATTTCAGATAAACAGTAGCTAGGCATTAGATGCCTGGATCTCTTCCTCTGCTAATGCTCTCCTGGACTGTTCTAACAAGACCCTTTAAAAAGATACTGCAAAGAAATGCTTGGTACATGTAATGTTTACTTCCCAAAAGACTCCCAACAGTAGTTCTCAGATGGTTGGTATTGCACCGTTTTTTCAGTTACACTTTTATAAACAAATGACAGAATTTAACAAATAATACACTTAGAACAGCCTAGTTATGAAGCTGGTACTGCATGTTATATACACAGTTATGAAACTGGCATAATATGAGGCATATGTATATGCTTAAAGAACTATCCTATAATTTTAAGCGCTTTATAGATTATGCTGTACAGTATTTGATGCTAAACCACATTACGGCCAGCCTTCTTTATTCACAACAGTTTCTTATTCTCTAGGTGCAGCATAATGATCTCCATCCTAACTGTTTCTATATGAGATGTGATTTACCATAAGCAATAAAGCTTAATACATTAAATAATGGGGAAATTAATCTGATGGTCAAATTTTTCAGTCTTTTTTTTTTTAAAGCATACGTCTGCTGTTGGTGATTATTCTTTCTCAGCTGATATGTGCCGTTGCTGCAAACAGACTATTTTTAAATATCTATTGCAGAATATCCTTTTGTTCTTAAATCATATTTTTAAGCAGGGGTAAATGATGGCTCATATATATCTCCAATTTGTGACATCCACATGTGGCCACATACTAGGGTCACGAGACACAGTGTACATTTCCAAAGCTAAACCATATAAATCTCCAGAAATTCCTCACATCTATTATGTTTACCTTCCGCTGCTGATGAGCCTGTTAGGCTCTGTACAGAGAAAATTACAAGTGCTCCAGAAGGTTTGGCAAGAAGACGCTAGAAGAAAACAGTAAGTTAAAAAAAACAAATCTTAACCAAAGCCATCATATCCAGCTTGGCTACCATTTACTTTCTAGAGACTGAAACTAGAAAAATGAAAGTTCGTCTTAAACAGGGTTATTTTCTACCTGGTTAGGTCTGGTAATACCCTAAAAAATACATTAAACTACACTTATTGAATTCATATGAAATTTCTTATAAAACTTATCATTTAATATAGTTTTCCAATTATACACAGTACTAGTATCTAAGAGAATTATGCTCTCATCTTCTTCCTCATTCTCTATTATTTGTATTACCCAATATCTTCCTTTATTTAATAGATGTGTTGAGACTGATGAAACAGCTGATAATGAGAAAGCACCATCAGAAATATTTTATAGTTACATATTAAAAATACTAGAAATTTGCTTATAAGCTAATGCCAAGAGAAAAAGTTTATTTTGTAGACATATAGTACATTGAAAAATATAGTACATATTTTTCCTCCTTTAAAGAAAACTAGCATGTTTGTCTTTAAAAGCAGTATAATTTTGATGCTTTAAAGCTGTTTGCTGAATAATTGCTCATTAAGTAGTGTTATTCCCTGACCTGGATGGCCCAGGCTAGCCTGATTTCATCAGATCTCCAAAGATAAGCAGGGTTGGCCCTGGTCACTATTTGGATGGGAGCCTACCAAGGAAGTCCAAGGTCACTCCACAGAGGCAGGCAATGGCAAACCACCTCTGAACATCTCTTGCCTTGAAAATCCTACAGGGTCACCGTAAGTCAGCGGAGATTTGAAGGCACTTTTCAACACTATGTAGTGTTGTATTCTTGTAACAAAATCATTAACAAATAAAAAGCACTGCTATAAAGGGCATTCAAACACAGACAATGTACCCTAAATATCCAGAACTTCCATACACAGTTTCCTCAGAATAAGTGAAATCTCCAGAAAACAGTACTCTCCATGTAAATGTCATACGCACATAATGGGGCACTGCAATCCAATTTGAACTACACATGATAGGTGGCAGCTAAGTTTCCAGTTCTCACCGCCTGTCTAAGGTAATATTTAGGCACCCTTGCTCCTCTATCCATGTGAGACAATAGGCTTTCCAGTACCCAGGTCCAGGTGGGGGATGCCCCAGTTTCAGGGGCTTCTCCCTGCTGCAGACCAGCTGCCCAGCAGGGAAACCCCATCCCTAAACACCAAGAAGTTATGTCATTATGTCAGGGACATCGTGTCATTGTATCAGGGACATCATGCAGGGATGTTCTGGTATTTGGGCAAACTCTATGGCTTGAGGACAACAAAAAAAGTTTCACCAAAATATCAGAGCATCCCCAATGCAATGGCTTCACTTCTGGGTGAT
>NW_015172019.1:710222-712722 GCF_001447785.1 Gekko japonicus | reverse complement strand
TCCAAGCAAGACATGATTAAGCATTCTACCAATTATTTCCCTCACGCTTACAGGAAAATTTATATCCAGGCATTTTCCTCGGATTTGGGGTGCTGAGTTAAGCAAAACCTGGAACCTCATGCTTTAGTGCAATCACGGATGATCTTACAATTCTGCTTCTATAATTCACAGCTTCACTACAATTAGACCCATCAATGTAGCTGTACAGTGAATATTAACATTCAAATTCACTACCAGAATTATTTGCAATAAATGTTTTTATTGCTAAAGCAGCTTGTCATGTTTTCCTATGACTATCATTTTACACAGTAATTAATATGGTCTTTGAAGGCAAACTTCATATACACTAAGTAGCCACTAACCAACAGCAGGGATTACAGAATTAAACTTTTAAACTTGCTAAAATGTCATAGGAGTTTCAAGTGGTGAACAGAATGGCTATTCACACATTCACTGAACATAGAAGGGAGGAGTAGGATCATATGCATGGTCTCTGTTTTGGGTTTCCATGTTTCTGATGAAGACTGGGATACAACTAGCATGTTTACATCAGTTTCTATAGGGTTCATTCTGCATGGTTGGGAAATCTGCCTTTTCAGGATTCCCAGTCACACAGAAATAGTCGTACAGGTACTATTTAAACCTTCACATCGCCACATGCAGGGAGTGGGCACTGCATGTGAAAACACAGGGAAAGGATTAGGCTCATTTCCTATGAAAAACCCATTCATTCGCATATCCAAAGGTGTACAAATAATAGCGATAAATCTGTTATTATATCTAGAGATAACAGAACACAAGTAATCTAGTAGCATTCAGAGAACAAATTCTATGAGTTACAGCACACTCAATGGCATGAAGGATGAAAATATAATAGCTTCTTACATGGAGAACACAGGACTAAGATGCATAGTCTACAGCAATCCTATCCAACTGATCATGTATATATGACACACCTTAAGAGTTCTGAAGTGTCTGTGGGTTACATGTACCAGCTGATAATAATGGATTCAACTCTTCAATCATTGTATATACTAAAGTGGTCAATTTCCAGAAAGCTAAAGCCATGTATGTTTAAATGGGAGGATAACTGGTCAATATGGTGAATAACTGGAAATCAAATCACAGATTACTTCTCTTCAGGAAGAGCTATTTATCTTATATTTATGTTAATTTTATTTATTTATATTCTGCTTTTCTTCCCAATAGGGTGCGAAGGTGGCTTGCAACATCTATATTTTATCCTCAAAAGAATCCAATGTGGCAGAGTAGAGTGAAAAAGAATGACTGGTTCAAAGTCACTCAATGAGCTTCCATGGCAGAGTGGGTTTTCCAGATCCTAGTCCAAACCTCTAGCCACTATATCATACTGAATGTAATACAAGGAATATGGTAATGTTTGGCTGACATACACTCCACCCACCTCAAAAAAGAAAAAGAAATGCTGTTAAGTGACCTCCATGCCTGAGAGGACTGAATGGAGAGCCTTATTTTGACATATATATTGCTTTACATTGACCTTATAACCTTAGCTTGTTATTTAGTTTTGTCTTTGCATATCTTTTTTTTTAAAATGTTTTTATTTCATAAAACATATCCAACACCAACACCACCCGTGTGTGACTTCCAGGCATTAGAGACATAAATAAAATTCCATACAGTATTATATCACAATCAATCTTAGTACAACTCTATTACTCTATTAACCTTCCATCTTAGTCCTATAATCAAATTAACCTCTCAATTTCCTATTAACTGACTAATCACCCCAATTTTTTTAAACTTTCCCAAATACCCCGCCATCCTTCTAAACCAGTCCTCCTCCTGGTCATTAACCTTTAACCCATTCATTCTACGTATCTTCATTGTAAGATACTCTAAAATTATTATATTATTCATTTTTTCCCTCCAATGATTAATCATCAATTCCTCAGCTTCTTTCCAATTCCTTGCTATCACTTGTCTTGCTGCTACTAACATCAAATTTATCCATTTACATTCCTTTTAACCTTAACCCTATACCATCCAAACTAATAAGTGCCATTGCTTTAGATAATCTTACCCTTCTTCCCACAATCCCCGATATTTCTATACCAATCTGATCCCAAAATGTCTTTACCAAAGGACAATCCCACCACATATGACTGAGCGTTCCCACCTCTCCACATTTCCTCCAACAATTTTTACTTCCCGATTTTGAAATATAGCTCAGCTTAACCGGTGTATAATACCATTTCTGTATCATCTTCAAACCCTGCTCCTGTATTAACCTAGACGTTGTAACAAAAGGAGTTAACCTAAAAATCCTATCCCACTCTTCATCCAAAATTTTACCTTGAAGCTCAGTTTCCCAATATTCCTTCAAAACTTCTCTCGGTGATTTCCCTATGCCTAATAACACCTTATACAATTTTGAAACTATTTTTGCCTTATCTTTTCCATATTCTTTCACCAATTTTTCAAAGGGAGTAGTAATTCTTTTCCCAATATGATTAATTTC